>NW_025113162.1:5802292-6055608 GCF_010416935.1 Polistes fuscatus | reverse complement strand
ATATATATATATATACTAACAGTAAGATTAGAACATTAGATTCAAACTATAGACTCTCTGTTCCCGTCCGAAAGAAAATCTCTTCGAGTGTGTATTCCTAAAACTACCCAAACTACCAAGCCAAAAGTTTGCAAACGTTAGGAGTAGTGGTGTTCATTCGGAAAATCAAAATATTTATAAACGAAACACGAACTACTCGAAAGTAATCTTTAAACTAACTTCATTATTATTATGATTATTATTATTATTATTATTCCATCGTTAATTGTCTTAGTTTGAAAGTTTTGGACCGAGTTTGGTGGTAGTGTTTCGTTAATTCTAAATCCTCGATCATTTGTCCATTAAATTCGTGAAATATTTATAAACGGGAACAAAGTGAGTATTTATTTAAATACTTACAATAGGGTGCTTTGTGCTTTCTCATGAACTATTCGTTTTCCTGGAAATACGATCGTTCGAAACACTATCCCTGCTATATATCTCGAAATTTCACGTTCGTGGAAGTATATCGTTGATGGTACACTGATTTCTCGGAGTCACCTAAAAGTAATAGTATAAAAAAAAAAAAACGATTAAGAAGAAGAGAAGGAAGGAAAGAAGGAAGGAAGGAAAAGAAGAAGAAGAAAACGTTAGTCGAAAGATGGTAGTACGTTTAACGACGAGATTAGAGAGTTAGATTCCCCTGGAGCAGTGAATGCATCACCACCACCACCACCACCACCATCACCACCATCACCACCACCACCACCACCATCACCACCATCACCACCACCACCACCACCACCACCATCACCACCACCACGTTGTAGTATCTTCCTAAGAAAAATCTCAGACGAAGAACTTACTTGCCATTTCTCTCTTCTCCTTTTCTTTTTCTTCTTCTCTTTCTCTTCTCTTCTTTTCTCTTCTCTTCTCTTCTCTTTTCTTCTCTTCTCTTCTTCCTCCAGGGGAAAATCTTTTTCTCTAATCTGGTAACTGGTGGTTTCCTCGCAATAATCGAGAACGCTTTCTTTCGTCGACTACTTTTCTATTTAATTTTTTTATTTATTTATTCTTTCTTTTCTTTTTTATTATTTTCTCTCTCTCTCTCTCTCTCTTTTTTCTCTTTAATGATCCGCAGGTAAAATCTTAATCGATCGACATAAATGCGATAAACAAGGAAGGAATCTTCGGGTGTGGGCCCCCATTAAATCATTTGCAGCGAGACTGGACATGGCAGATTGGTAGAGGGTTGTTATGGTGGTGGTTATGGTTGTGTCGTAGAAGGGATTATGGTTTGGTACCACTACATCTATCAATAGTTTAAACATACCAATTTTAAATAATCCAATCTTTGACAAAAATCATTGTTTTATTTTACAATGAAATGTTGATAATATTGTTACAAATATGAATAATAATTATAAAACAATTTTAATCATTTAAATTATTATCGTGAAAATATGATTGATTTAAAGCCAATAAAATATCGAATTCGTAGAATTTCTCTATACCAAATTAAAATCATGATTATCCTCTCTGTTAATAGATTTTAATTGCGTTAAATTTAATATTAAAGTATAATAACATAGTTATTCAATTTCAAAAATCAATTCGTCTGCCACTCACGTCGCGCGTCGTATTATCGCGTTATATTTTCAAACCTAGGTTATTTCCGTTTAATTGAACTTGCTCGGATTGAAAGTTACTCGATACCTCGTTCGCACACACTTTTCCTCCTCCTCCTCCTCCTCCCCTTCCACCATCCCCTTGGCCGTTGTCCAACTTATGAGTAACTTTTTCGTAAAATATAACTCTTTATTTGCTCGTCGTCTCTTCATATACGATAAGAAAATAAAAAAAGAACAAACAAATATCAATGATACATCATACGTTTGAAAAATATATTTGAAATAGAAACTAGATAGATAGGTGAGATAATTTTTCTATTGGGAAGGGTTAATAAAACGTTTCGCGACGAGAACAAAAAAATCAGAGTTTTATCCAGGTTTGATATGATGGGGGTGATGGGAAGAAATGAAAGGAAGGAGGGTGAAAAGGAAAAGGGAAAGGGAAAGGCTTTACCATCAAGAAAGAGATTTTCCCTGTAAGCCTTCGGCGGCGTGAAGGTGCGTGGTTATGGGCTGTAAGAGAGACGGTGGAAAGAGAAAGAGAAAGAGATAGAATAGAATGAGGAAGGGAAAGGGGGAGGGAGTGGGATGGGGAAAGAGTGGGGGTGGCCCGAAGTGGTCCATTGTTTAACTTGATAAATGAAGTAGCCAAGCGCAGAAGCTCAACGCTCGGCTTGGTACACAATGGCAGCGATATATTGTTCGGAGTTAATTCAATGCTGGAAACTCTCTGGCACCCGAACAGGTGCGCCAATACACCTTTGTATATGTCAGTAAATAAATAAGTAAGTAAGTAAGTAAGTAAATACGTGTGGGACTCATTCTGTCTTTTTGGTTCAATTAAGTAACGTTCGTGCGAAATCTTTCGAACCCCCCCTCCCCTTTTTTTCTCGTATCCATCGATTCCGTATTGTTTTGTTTTTTTAGTACACATGGGTGGACACATTTGCGTAGATATTATTATTATTATTATTTATGCTAGTGTCCGTCGTCTGTGGTGAGACTAATGAGAATAGAAAAAAAAGAAAGAAAAAAAGGGAAAGGGTTTTTCGAATCGTGTTTACTTCCACTTCCGCGGTCGCACCTTTCAATTTCTCGCCCTTCTTTTCGTACTTTCTTTTTTTGTTCTTTTAAATCGAGCAACCCGCTAACTCTCGTGCTCGCCGCGAAGAATTTCAATTAGAAGAAGAGAAGCCAGTAACCGTGGGAGGGAGGGGGGGAGGGTACGCGTTTGCCTTGTGTTGCTTTTATCTTACTTTTTCTTTTTTTTTGCCACTAGTGCTTTTACCCGAGAGTGAGAACGAAAAAGTACAATTAACTGGAGAACTTAAAAAAACGACTTTTCTTCTTTTTCTTCCTCTTCTTCTTCTTCGTCATCGTCTTCTTCTTCTTCTTCTTCTTTTTTCTTTTCTTTTCTTTTACCACCACAACTAACCCTTTTGCTCTTCTCTGCACAATCTACGATTTTATCTGAAATCTATAGTATCCGTTCTCTTAGATATTTTCCATTCAGTGAAGTAATTGGAATGTTGCGGTTAGATACCCCCATTAGGAGAAAAGAAAACGAGGAAATAAGCTAGATCGTTAGGTTTTATACTATACTTAAATTACCATCCTTGATAATCCAATCTATCTTTTTCTATTTGATATATATATATACACGGGTATACGAGAATCGGATTTAAAACATCTTAAGATTATATAGAAACGTAAAAGTAAATTTTTAATTGAAAAAGAACAGAAAATTAAGCTCAAAAATGTTCAACCTTGTCGATGTATATTTGATATTTCTTTTTTTCATTTTTAAAATTATTTTTATTTCTATAACTATATATATACGTACATTTATAATATTACAAAATATAATGATTAATATACTTTACATAAATTTAATTGTACATAATTGTTACATTTATTGTATTATCTATTATTATATTGATGCATAATACAATTTTTATATTAATGATATATTTCAATGATAATAATAATTATTATTACTTATAGGAAAAATAGATCTGTAATTAAAAAAGATTCATTTATCGTTTCAAAAATCAGCAAGGTGTATCTTAAATTTTGTAATCTACACTTCTCTCTCTCCCTATCTTTCTCATAAGTTTCCCAACTGTTATTAAATAATTCGATTTTCTTTATGATCTTTCCTCGCAACTTGTCAAAACCCTCGGACCAAAATGAAAAACGTGAATCCTATTCATTTTATTATTAAGCCGCATTTCTAATGAAATATTATTTGATAATTCCGTGCTACGAACTTCGTCGTAAAGTTTCATAGTACGTTGAATATATATATATATATAAGGGAAATAAGAATAAGTGAACGAAGCCCTTCCCCTTTCCCTCAACCTTCTTCGTAGTTTTCGTCGTAGTTATGTGGCCGAGAAGAAGAGCAGCAAAGTTGTTCCGTGAATAAGCGAATGCAAAATAGGGCCGGGCCGCGCGACATTTTGCGAATTGCGGCCGCCGAGTCGCGTTTCGTAGGTGAACTGAGGAAAGAAAACCTTAAGAAGAGAAAGAGAGAGAGAAAAAGAAAAGAAAAGAAAAAAAAAATAGTCGAAGGAAATAAAGAGAGGAGGCTCCAATCGTCGTACTCGTCACGAACGAACTTCCATGCTTACGAGCAACCTTTAGGTGGATTAGGTTAGAGAATCGTAAAGTGAAAATCTACCACCCTCTTGCATCTCTCTTTCCTAACCTTTTACTTCTTTTTTATTTTCTCTCTCTCTCTCTCTCCCTCTGCTACTATGTATACAGTTAATACACGCGACCTGACCTTTCTTTTTCATTTCTATTTCATAATTTTCTATGCTACAATTCGAATACCTACATCAAGAGAAGATATTATAAATAAATGAGAACAAAAATGTGATGGTGTTGGGTATTTAAAAAAGAAAAAAAGAAAGGTGCGTGCGTGTGTGTATAATATGTATGTACGTACGTATACGTAGGAGGTCATGAATCAGGGGTAAAATTCAGACGTCGCTCGATGACTAATTGCAAAGCTTCAAATCGTATTCTACAGAGTATAGATACGAACGAACTCGAGGATTTTCGTTCCCCTCTTATATATTCCTTTCGGCGGACTTCAATTGGTGCTCGGAAGTGTTTTCTAACGCTGGAGACTTATTAACCGTAAGAGAGAGAAAGAGAGAGAGAGTGAGAGTGAGAGAGAATGAGAAGCTTCTTCCCGGTAGCGCTATTTATAAAATTAAACCTAAGTTCCTCTCATCTTTTACGTCTTTCTCCCTTTTCTCACTGTGCGTTTCACTCCCTATATCTTCTTGGGGTTCTTCCAATGCGAGCTGAGCAGTTCATTCTCTCCTTTGGTGTAATCTCCATTCGTTCGGCTCCTCGTTTCACGCTCAACGCGGTACGTCCTTCTGTACTCGAGATAGAAAGAGAAAGAAGAAGAAGAAGAAGACGACGGTGTCTGGATTAAAATAGAGAGCTGGAATAGTAGTCAAGATCCGCGTACAGTGACGACGGCGTTATGGTCATATTGTCAGCCAGCAGTAAGGGTATGGAGAATAGTTTTATCTTTCTCCTTGACTCACACCGGTAGTTGGTAAGTATCTATCTATCCGAGTATTCTGCTTCTCTCTCTCTCTCTCTTTTCCTCAGGTATTTGTAGGAAGATTGTTGCAGGGCACGGTTGATCTTAGAAGTTATGCCAGCCGGAGTCGTAACTCTCTTAACTCTCGCGAAGAGCCGCTAAAATCTTACGACGAACGTTAAACCGTACCAACCAACGAACTTACCTACCTTCCTACCTACCTAGCTACCTACCTACCTACCTACTCTACTTACTCTACTCGTTCGCAGCTTCGATAATTTCTGCTGAAGGGGCAGTAACATTTCTTATGTCGTGCTTGCTTGCACCAGCACCAGGGTTTGCAGCAGCAGCAGCAGCAGTATGGAACATCACCGGATATCGTCTGGCTATAATTAAATCGACTAACTCACACCTCGAACATATTTGACTCTTCTTCTTATTCTTAATATTATTATTATTATTATTATACGTCTTCTTTGAAACATTGAAATTCTGTTAGACTTTCTTTCTTAAACGCTTCTCAAAATAATATCGCGAATTTTCTGCTTCGTTTACTTCGGAAGGAAAAGTAAGAGGAGGAGGAGGAGTACTTTTGCCCTTTCTCTCTCTTACTCGCTCATTCACTCACTCACTCACTCTCCATCGCGTTCATTCGTGAAATTTGCATCTCCGTTCGAGCGGAGTGTAATTCGTCGCAACGCTCGAGGTGACAATTAATTCCGAGGATCCTTTCCAGCCGAATTCTACCCTATTACATATTCAGATCGTATCCTCGACGATTGCCGTCCGTAATCGGAGCAAGTTCCTCTCTCTCTCTCTCTCTCTCCCTCTCTCTATCTCTTTCCTTTTCATTGGTAAGAAAGAACGAAATAGAGAGAAAGCGTCAAAATCAGAAGATAATATTTAATGAACCGGTAAGCGGGTATGCTTTACCGGTTATTATTAGAATGGAAAGGTAATTATCTTAGTGAACGAGCAGAATGCTTGCTTGAATTGCACATAGAGAACTGGACGAGCTAGTGGGTTAGTTCTGGGCTGGTGTAGGGTGTAAGTGGGGTAGGAGGAGGGGAGGGGGAAACAGAGTTTACGGTTTCAACGGCACGCCCGATGCTCGGCCTTCTATTTCTCTCTTTCTCTCTCTACTTGCTTCTGTTTATGACAGTGATGGATGCGTTTGCTGGTAATTCATCATACTCTCTCTCTCTCTCTTTCTCTTTAACAAAACCGAAACGATGCGTTCCATTTCCCCGTTGGCCTCTCTACTTCCCATTGGTGTGCTCGAATAAGCATCAGATCGTTCCTAACCGCGCGGTGTCTTTTCGGTCTTTTCTTTCATCACGGTAGAGGGTTGAAGGTGGTGGGTTTCCTCGAAGATTTTTTATGCCTCTGACAGAGGATACGCAGTGCGAAGGGGATAATCTCACCTATATGATACGATTTGTTTTCACCTTTGTTTTTTCTTTTTCTTTCGTTACAATTATTTTCGATTACCCCGACGAGGGTGTTTTTGTTAATCGTAAATTGTAAACTTATTTGAATGTATTCAAAAAACGATGATCATGAAATCTCCAGGTGTTCTTTCCTTTCGTAAGAAAGAAAATACACGTATAGAAAAAAGAAGGATCCTATGTCAAACAGCGTTAGTATTATAGCGAGTCTTTTGACTTCTTGGAAATAGGATTTGGACGGGAATGAAAAGTTTAAAAAAAAAAGAAGAAGAAACGTGTCGGATCAGAACCGTCGCGTGGTAGAAGAGTTTTTAAAGCACACGAAGCGAATCGTTTTGCGGTGTAAACTCAGAAAGAGAGAGAGAGAAAGGGAGAGAGAGGGTCGCGATTCGAGTGGCTCTTAGAGATAGGAGAAGAGAGACTGCATCGAATTAATGTCTGCGATCCAGACGTCCAACCTCCTTAGTCCGGATTAGTACCGACTCGGATGGCGTGTCATTGGAAAGCAGGATTTCCCGTTTCTCCTAGACACATCCATCCCTCTCTCTCTCCCTCCTTTCCTTCCTTCCTTCCTTACCTTACCTTTACACACGAAACCAGAATACGAAGAAGAAGAAGAAGAGGAACACATTCTCGAGAGATTTGACCCACACGATTTTAAACTTAACTTACGTTTACAAAAAAGGGCGTTACCAACACAACCCTTGTTACCTTTTTCCCTAACACTCTACTCTACTCAAACATAGATATCTGTGCGAGAGTGTGTGTGTGTTAGTAGCGTAACCAGTCCCAGTGGCCGCGACAACTTAAGCCTGGAATGCAATTTTTATTAGAGACGACGTAGCACGTTTTCTCTACTGGCTTAGCTCGTCACGTAATCTTTCAAAGATGGGGGAAGGAAGGAAGGGAGGGAGGACGTGGAGCAGGAGGACGGGATGGGAAAGAAGAAGAAGAAGAAGCAAAAAAAAAGAAAAAAGAGATAAAGCAGAAGGACATGAAAAGGGTAAGAGGTTACATTTCGCCAATGGAGGAAAAGCTCGCCACCCCACCCCACACTACACACAACACAACGCACGCACGCACGCACGCACGCATGCACGTAGAAACGTGCGAGAAACTTTAATGCCACGATATTCATCCGTGAATTATTCATTTCTTTTCTTCTCTTTTTATCACCCGGTTAGGACTACTACGAGGACAAGGACGAGGATACCGAGAACGACCCTTTTTTCTTTGTCTCCGCGTTATTTCAAATTTTTCAGATTTTTTTCTTCAACCTAACCTTCCCCTACTGCTTCCTGCTAAATTTCTCATTCTCTTCCTTTTTTTTTTCTCTCTCTCTCTTTTTGTTACTTCACGAATTTTTGGAAGGGATCAACGGGTAAAGTTAGTTAACGTTGACCCCCCCCTTTCGTTGCACGGATTAAAACGGTAACCTATGAATAATATTTTTGTTTTTTTTGTTTTGTTTTATAATCCCTTTTGTTATTTCCATATTGTTTCCGTCATTTGTCGTTTTATTCTCGAACGATTACGAACGAGATCGATAGTTGAGGGAGGAGGAGGAGAGGGGGAGGACGAGCGACGGGGTCGTTTTACGCGAGAGCGAACGCAAATATCGATGCAACCCGGTTCAAAAGTATTTACAGATTTGTTTTGTCAAATATTGCCTCGACACGTGGTTGGTTGGTTGGTTGGTAGATATAGAGTACCGATCGAAAAAAAGAAGAAAGAAAAAAAGAAAGAAAGGAAATAAAAGAGGGAAAATAGAAAACAATAAAAAGAGAGGTTAAAAAAAAAGAAAAAATAAATGCAATCAAAGTACTCTAACTGTATTTTTATTAGCTCAATTTTTTCGGCGCGTCGCCGCGGGGCTCGTTGTTTCTTTTTTTTCTCTCTCTTCTTCCTTCCTTTCTTTTATTTATTTATTTTTTTTGCTTATAAATATGTATGTTCAAATATTTCGTATAATATTTCGCACGTAGAACGTTCGGAGAGTATTCGTTATTTCGAAACGACGCGTGATTTGGTGATTTTAAAAAATATTTTTTTGATTTTTTTTTTTCACTTCCTAGCAGGGTTCGTAAACGAACCCCATTGATTCCTTCCTTTTTTCAAAGAGAGAGAATAGGAGAGAATCGTATGAAAAGTTTAAAAAGCGACGCGACAACGAACCGATTGTGTAGTTGAGAAATAGTTGTCCCTGTAAACGGAAAGGGGTTTCGATGTCCTCCTCAATCAAAATTCGAGAGAGGGAGTGTGCAGGATTCTGCGTCAAGTCGTAGAGCAACGGAGAACAATGACGATCCTGGCACGCATGAAGGAATGCCAATACACATAAGCTATATCAACCCACAACCATCATTAATTTCATTGATTTGTGACGCGAACAATCGATTCTCAAACCCCTCCTTCTCCCTTCTCCACCTACCCTTGTCGTTAGGAGACTCCGTTTTATATATTTGAGGAATTAGAATGTATTTTATTAATGTGTATATTTATCTTGTATTTATAACAAGAATTACAATTTATTTTATCATTTATTTTTCATATTGAATTTATTTATAGTATCAAATATATATATATGGTAAAACAAATTATTAATATTTTGTCGATTTAATCAACTGTCATAATTATTGGCACATTTACAGATAATTATTTTCCATATTGTAGTACCCACTTTCTATTCCGAGTAACTGTTACATTAAAATCATTAATTATATCACTTTTTTTCGTATTAAAATTATTTATATCTATAAAATAAATAACGAAGTAAATATTTTATATATATTTTTGTTTTTTAATCAAATTCATTACCGACATATTTTTATAAATATTTAATTAGAATTACGATATTCAGAATCCTTTGAAACTTCTTTGCGTAAGACTCTCAAATTAAAATCATAAATTTTTCTATCTTTTTAATATCATTTTCTTTTTTTTTTCTTTTTTTTTTGTTATAAGAGGTTTCTCTTTGATAACAAGAGGAAGAAGAATCCTTTTTCGTAAGCTAAACAAGTATATAATTATGTCTCTGTGTCTCGTCCAACAGTGTAATGGACATTTCCAATTAAATCTCTTTCTCTCCTTTTGTACGGGGATATCTCGCTGACGTTTTTCATACGACACGTCGTTAAAAACGAGGATCGGAGTAGTACCAACGTCGTTGTCGTCATCATCGTCGTCGTCGTCGTCGTCGTCGTCGTCGTCGTCGTCGTCAGCGTCACCGTTGTCGTCGTCGGATGAACGAGCAAAGGGTAATAATAATAATCCGAGCTCGAAAAATGAGGAAACACATAACTCAAACGTGAACCATGAATAATACGCTTCTTTAACAAACGGTGTACCTGTACCTGTACCAAAATTCAAACTGAATCTGAATTTATCCGAATGGAAATCATTTTATTATCCTTGATAACAGTATTCGTATTGTAGCAAGGAGGGAGTGGGGGGGGGGTAAAAATAAATAGATACGATTTTATATTGAAATAAATTCGTACGAATCGCGATCCAACAAATTAAAACCCCATTTCTTAATCTTCTTTCATTCTTCCCCTACTTATTAGTTTTATTTTTGTTTTTGTTTTATAAGGAGATTAATCGCAACGTTATTTAAAATCCTTTTTATTTTATCATTGTTCATTAAAGGTTATAGGATCGGAGCCACGTGATTGGACTGTTGGGTACTCTATCGTGATAATCGAATTCGTTAATTACGAACGAACCGATTACACTCGTTTAAATACATTTTCATGTAATTTTGCGTACGCTTTAATGGACAACGTAAGTTCTATTATAGTACATTTATATATATATAGTGTCTATTATAGAAGAGCATTTACTCGAGTTCGTCTATCTAATAAATCACGTCTTGCTAATCGCACCGACTAACGTTTTAGGAGAATCCTACTAATGACGCTAATGACACCGCACCCTAATTACGCGACACGAAGTTCCGTGTGTTTCGAATTGGAACGGAACACGAGATTCTCTCGTTCAGGTTTACCTATTTTTTTATGTATGTCATTTTCCTTCCCCCCTTTTCCTCCTCCTCCTCCTCCTCCTTCTCCTCGATTACCTTTTCTTCGATTACCTTCTCGTCTTTTCCGTCAGTTCTTATATTCCTTTCTTATTTTTCCTCGAGTTTACTCGGATAAATATCAAGCTTCGTTCTTATCAAAAACATTTTATCGTTATCCCGTTGCTTTTTCGAATTAACTTTTTTTTTTCTTTTTTTTTTTTTCCCCTACTACTTCACCAGTGGAAAGAGGATTCTGCGTTTTTTCTTCCTTCCACCTTTTTCTTTTCCTTTTCTTTTTTTTCTTCTTTCTTTCTTTCCCCCTTTTTTTTTTTACCTTACCTTTCTCTTTATCCTATCATAACACAACTATTATATTTATCTAGCGTATTAATCGAGAACCCCGTACCGTTTTTCCTAAGACAGATTTCCTTAGTTATTAAATTTCATTAAAGTTCGCAATTAAAAGGCTACCCTAGGCGATATATTTTTTTCCAAGCCCTCGCGAACGCGAACCTCTCTTTCTTACACTTTCTGTCTTTCTTTCTTTTTTTTTTTTCTCTTTTTTTTCTTGTTCTTTTTCTTCTTCCTTCCTTCTACCCTTCTACCCTTCGTTAATTTCAACCGTAAAAAAACTTTACAACCTTGTTCGTTTGTTCTCTTTCTCTTTAAGCGCGAATAAAAAGTAAACGAAAATTAAAAATCAAAGAGAAAGAGAGAGGGGGGGAGGAGAAAGGGAGTAAAAGTTCCCATAGAAAAATACAAATAAATAAAAAATTGAATAAAAGTGAAACGATAACAGAGAGAAAGGGTGGGGAAGGGGGAAACCTTCATTTCCGTGACTTTAATCGATAAAATTAATACCAACAGGAACGAATATTACTTTCGTTTTCGAATGTCGACGAAACGAATCGCGTGCAATATCATCGCGAAAGGGGGTGTAGTGTAGGGTTACTAGCGATAGGAACGGGGAGGTGTGTTATAAACAAAACAAAACAAAAAACAAAACAAAAGAGAAACGTAGAAAAAGTTTGATGAAAAATGTCTATATACGAGATTTCAATATCGTTTGTTTTAAACGGAGTCAATTTTATCAAGTACGCATGTGTCCACATGTTATTTAGTTTATAACGAAAATAACAAACAGAATAGGGAGGAGTAGTAGTACGATGAAAGGAGGAGGAGGAAGTGGAGGAAGGGGGGGAGGACGATGACGACTACGACGACGACAACGGTGATAAAGGATAATGGTTATCGTAACGTTTCGGCCTTTATTACGTTTCGATCGTGCCCCCGTAATTGAACCATTATTACCTGAATATAGATATATATATATGCGTATACGTGTATACATATACATATACATATCGAATAGCAGTTATCATCGAGAAATCGTTGGGAGTGCACAAGTCCAATTAGTATTTGCTATATACGAGTCTGGATGCTTGTTTGTTGCTTTTTTTTTATTTTTGTTAATTTTTTTCGCGTACCGTGGGAGAAAAAGTACCCTGACAAATATTATTTGGCAATTATTTATTATTTTTTCTTCTTTTTCAAATATAAATTTAAAATATGTAAATTATATTCTCGAACAAAAAAAAAAGAAAAATATGTATTTTGAAATATAAGAAATTTATATTATCTTTGATATATAAATTATATATTTATTTAATATGTAAATGTGTATTATAATCTTATTATAAATAATATATAATTTTAAAAACGATGAGAGAGAAAGGTAGAAAGGTAGAAAGGTAGAAAGGTAGGAAGGAAGGTAAGGAAAAAATGTGAATGTAAGTGCGTAGAAATGCTTTTCAAAGTCCACTAGAGGAACTCGTGCATTTTTATAAATGCGTGCTACGATAGCAACCCTCTCGAAAAGAGGAAAAGAAGTAAGAGAAGGTGGAGGAGGAGGAGGAGGAGGACTTTGAGAAGCTCGATTTTCAGAAGCCTTATCGAGTTTTGAAGATTCGAAAGGAGTCTCCGACATTCCCTTTCCTTCCTTCCTTCCTTCCTTCCTTCCTTCCTTTCTCTCTCTCTTTTTATCCTTATTCCTTCTTTTCTTCCTTTATTACTGCTGCTTCTTTACCTGTCAGAGCACGACAAAAGTCCGTAAAATTAAATATTGATTTTGTTTGTCGAGAAGTAGAGTCAGTCAGTCCGCCGCGACTTATTCTTCGAGCGAGCAAAAGGATACGAACTTAGGATGAGAATGAGAATGAGAAAAAAAGAAAGTATAGTATAGAGTATAGAAGGGAAGATTCTACTTCGTTCCACCCCGAGTTTATCGCTGATTCCAGTCGAAAATCCACTTAGGGCAACTTTAAAGGACCAAACCTAAAGGATACCACTCGCTACCTTCCTATTTTCCCAAACTGAAAACGATTTTGCTCTACCTGTTTTTCTTTTTTTTTATCATTTTCATTTGTTCGTCTTTTTCTTCGTTAAAATATCCTTTTTAACATATTAGAAAGGAACTTTAACTCTTCCTCTTGAATTCGAACAATCAACTATGGAATTCATCGTGGCTTTATCGAACTCGGCGTAAATTAGAGGTTTCATACGGTCTCACTCGCACTAACACATTCATTCTATCTCTCTCTCTCTCTCTCACTGACGTTGTCACGAGTCTTTCAAAATTCACGACACGAGCCTAACGGGCAGCTGGAATTTCACTAAAATTCCTGGCATAGTCGTTTCCCGCGTGAGAACCCTCCCGGGTAATAATGAAAGCACGTCAGTTCGTAAGTTAATTAACGTATCGGATCGATTAATCACCCCTAAAGAGTTCCTACGGTGTTTTATTCAAACTTTACTCAATCGTAAATCGTATCTAATCTTTTCTTGATTTTTTTCTTCCTTTTTCTTTTTATACGATATTATACCGCTCATTTACTTACTTACTCACTCAATTACAGTACAAACGAAGAAATTATGTGGGCTTGGAAAAAGGTGAATTTATTTCTCTTTATCTCAGTTGACCTATCACAAAGTTCGTATAACTTATACTTTATCACGATGTTTAAAAGTATTATAATACTAATCCTCGCATTTCTTCTTTTTCTTCTTCTTCTTTTTCTTCTTCTATTATTCAAGGTTGTCATCGCATTGGGGAAGAAATATATGTTTGTGTAAATCCTGTTAGAGGTGTGTGTTATGTATGTATATATGTACATATATACACATATGTACACCTACGTGCTCGCTTTCTTCAGTGGTGCCGTTACCTTCGAGCGTAAAACGACACTTGAAGAGCAAACTCGCGGGTTCTTTCGGTTCTAACACGTCGTCTACTCTGATACCCAAACCTACTCGGTTAACTCGGACTTGTCGTCTATCATCTAACCTTCTTTCTTTCCTTTCGTGCAATGTGAAAAGCATGACAGACGACCAACGAATGCGTTTCTCTTGTCCTCAGTTTGAAAACGTGTATTTTCGCAACGATAGAAAACGCATTCGACCATTCGAATGGGAAGTTTACAAGGTTGCTCTCGAAACCTCATGAAAAGTTGGGTTCTTAACACTGAACTTCGAATCGAATCTTTTCAATTTATTTTACTATGTTTATTCCAATTGGACACTTTTATTTGAATTGATAAATAATTGCAGGACCTATATATATATGTAGGATTCGTGAAAAAAATTGGGCCGTTGGACTGACTGGACCGGGACTCGAACCCGGATTTTCCGCTTTCCGTGCGACTGCTCTTTAACCAATTGAGCTATCCAGCGCCCACCGTTCAATCTCCTCATGAACGCCTATTTAAGTTTAGCTTGGAGGTGTTCGCATTTTACATATATATATTAATTTTGTATGTTTAACATAATCATGTACGAGTTATAATACTTTTTAGTCAATCAAGTATTCTTATTGCATAAATATTATATTTTCTTTTCTATACATATATATTATTTTTGAAGACGAAATAGGTATATTTAAACCTGGAATACGTTTAGTGTTAATTACTAATATGATATAATTATTTTCAAGCGATTAAAAAGAAAAACGAACGAATTAAAAGAGAGTAGGAAATTACAGAACGATTTTGAATTCAAAAGGAGAAGGAGAAGGGAGAAGAAGAAGAGAAGGAGGAGGAGGAAGAGGAGATGCAATTCGCACGCGAATGAGCCCGAAGTCTCGTTCCCGTATAAGGATTTGGCAAATTTCCCGTTTCCACATTCCTGTAGTCATTTCCAAGCCAAAAAAACCACGAGACAGTATTTCGTCTCTGCCGTCATCTACGTCATTAACGTTGACGTTCTTTCCATGTGGATTCTAAATTAGCCTTTTTTTTTTCCTTTGTTTCTACCCCTATCCTTCGATAGGAGGGAAAAAAACAAAATAAAAAATAAAGTCGCGTATCTCTCATAATAATTATGCACGACTAAAACAAGGATTCTTATTATCGTTCGTAATAAAAATGAAAAAAAATAATAGAAATAGAAAAACAATAGTAGAAACGATAGCCATTAGAAATGCGAAGGAGCGTACGAGAAACTACGACGATTCGTAATGTTATTAGTGACTACTACTACTACTGGAAGAAAGTGAAGATGGTGTAGCAGAATGAGGAAGACGTGGAGGAGGAGGTGGTGGAGGAGGAGGGGGAGTGTAAGGAAGGAGAAATACAGTGCGGCACTAGCACCACCGGACACTTGTTGCTAAAGTTCGCGTCATGTTTTAGCGATAAATTTAGCTCGCGACCTTCTCTCGATTTCTATTTAACGTTTACGACATTTTAACGTTTTTAAAAGAAAATGACGATAAATAAAAGAAATAGGAAAAAGAAGATGAAGAAGAAGAAGAAGAAGAAGAAGAAGGATTTTCTAAAGTGAAAATTCTATGGCAAATTAAACGTATGTATGTATGTATGTAGATAAGCAAGTATTTGTGTAGAGTAGTAATATATCCAATACCTTATATTAACGAAAGTTATTATCGTTGTCGTCGTATGAATCGAAGCCAGGATTAAATAAACAAAAAAGGAATAAGAAAAGGAAGAAAATAACGTAAAACGAATAGGTGAAATCGATAAGAGTTGAAGTTTTATTATCGGTTTGTCGTAGACCTATTACTGCTAACGCGTATTCGTTGAAAGTTAAAACAAGACGTGAAAAAGAGACGTGTCGTGGTCGATCGAACTTGAAGGCCGTGTATCGCGAGTATGTTCTTGCATTCAAGGTCGAGGACATAGGTCTTTCGAAGCTTTCGAGCTTCGATCCGTCCCGGAATAATACCAAGAGAAAGAGAAAGATAAAAAGAGAGAGAAAGAGAGAGAGAGAGGAGAAGAGAAAGCTGTTTGTCGCAATGACGTTTGGAAAGGATCAAGATCAACATGATGTGTGTTGTTTTATTATACAAACTCGTACCATATTCGATTGTATTTATTTAATATATATATATATATATATTATTTTTTTTTTTCTATTAAAAAGAAACGATATATGCATTTCCGCGAGATTGAACGAAGTTATTGTAGATAATCGATTAATTTAAAAGAGGAGAAAAAAATAGACAAGACAATAATATAATATACTATATATATATATATATATATACTTTCGTTAGGAAAGGGATACGAGTGAGAGACTACGAACAATAGAAAAAAAGAAAAAAAAAAACTAGATAGCAGTCGATCACGAATAAAAACGTTCAAAGGGAATATCGTCATTGATACTGGTGAAAGAATAATAGTCATAATAGCCTTTTCTACACGAATAATAGTAGTAGTAGTAGTAATAGTGATGGTAGTGGTGTAGTGGTGGTGACCATGATAAAGGGTAGATTTTTAATTCTTTTTCTGTATTTGCTATAGTTACGCTCAATGCGCGTGACTTACGTTACCGTGTTGATGATGTTGGTGGCTCGTGTATACGTGTAATACACCTAAGTAAAATACGTGTGTTGGATTGTAAGGGGCGTAAAGGGACGGGAACTGGGATAGGGATAGGGATAGGGATAGGGAAAAGAGGGGGAGGTAAATGGGGGGAGTAAAATCGAGTCGGCGTGGTGTCGACGAAGCTTGTCGAGGCGACTCGAAGCTGGAGCCAAAGAGGGGACGCTAGTTCTCTTTTCCTCTCAGTGGCCCGTGAACCGCGACCGGAGCAGTACCTCTCTTTGACGTGACACACAACCAACGACCTCCGGGAAACACAAACACACATCTCTACGCATCTACCTTTCGAGAGTTGTTAGAAACACACGCTCTTCCTATTTGTTTGTTTTTTTTTTGTTTCTCTTTTTTTTTCTCTTTATTTTTATTTTTATTATTATTATTATTGTTCCTTTTTATTAATATTTACTTTTTGTTTCTTTTGTTTTTTTTTATCTAGTTCTTGTAATACATTTTTAATACTAGTTCTAGCATTTAGCTACGTCAACACTGTCGTCCATCATTTAATAGTAATTATTTCGTTCGCGGATTTTTTTTCTTTTTTGGTCTTTGTCGAGTCGACACGTTTATTTTAATTTCGTTAAATGAAATATTATTCGATTTTATATCTGAAAATTTAGGGGATTTAACTTCGATCGATTTTGTTGGCTGCCTGTTTTTTTTTTTTTTAGATTACAGTTCGTTAACAATGATATCTATATGTTTTTTTGTATTTGTTTGTTTACTGATTGTTAGTGTTATCTTTGTTGTTGTTGTTGTTGTTGTTGTGCGATAACGGGATTATTATCATTTCCTTTCGAATAAAACATTTTTCTTATTCGATAGACGCGAATATAAATGTATCTTTGTTTACTTATGTTAAGTGTCATTCTGTTTTCAATTAACGAGTGACGAGTGGGGGAATATTAGATAAAATTTTTGTCTCTTTTCTTTTTAACCTCCTTTATTATTTTACCATTTGTTATTTGTTTATTTTGTTGTATCGTCGTCATCATCGTCGTCGTCGTCGTCTTAAATTCACGTTAAATTATTTTATACTAATATGTTTCATTATTAATCTTTATATTATTTCGTTCTATATATTTAAAAGATCAAATATTGTTTTTAAATATATATAATTTATTTCATTAAAAACTTGTTCGTATATAAAATTAAATGATATATATCATTACAAAAAAAAACAAAAAACAAAACAAAACAAAAAAACTAGATCAACCGTAAAACGAGTTAGTTTTGCGAGAACAACAATTCATTTCCACAGATAAGAAAAATTAATTATTCTACATTAAAGGGGAATTCGTAATAGATAGAAAAAGATAGCGAAAGAGGGAAGAAATAAAGGTAGAAATCCCCACGAGCTTTAATCGCGCTTATTCAAAATCCGAAGCTCGATGCACCGGAAGTAAACAATGTCGTTGTCGATTCGTTGACTATACACTCTTCTTCTCCCTCCTCCTCCTCCTCTTCACCCCATTTCTTCTTTTTCTTTACTCCTCTACTCTCTGAATATTCCATTGGCTTCGTTCTCTATTTTCTTTTATCTTCCTTCTCTCTCTCTCTCTCTCATTCGCAATAGGAGAACGACACTGAATCGCATTTCTTCGTAGTAGATCGAGACGCACATCGCAAAACGATCGTATTTCTCTCTCTCTCTCTCTCACTCTTTTTCTCACTTTGCCTAACTTTCTTTCTTTGTTTCTTTCTTTCTTTCTTTGGTTCGTTGGTGTGGCAGGTAATTAGCAGGCTCTTTCAAACGGCGATACTAATTAGCAGGTAAACGGTGTAAAACCAAATGGGAAAAATCAAAGGATCTCTCTCTCTTTCTCTCTTTCTCTCTCTCTTTCTCTCTTTCTCTTTCTCTCCCCCTTCTGTTTACCTGCTTCTTTCTATCTCGCCATTTCTTAGTCGAGCAATTAATTGTTCTTCGCTAAAATCTCTTGCCAATTAGCAAAGAAAAGGAGGACACGAAACGAGATAAAAAAAAAGAGAAAGAGAGAGAGAGAGCAATATTCTAGGAGGTTGTATATGTTTTTGTTAGAACAACGAGAACAAAGAGTATCGGTTTGTTCGCTTTTGTTTTGCACCTTGATATCACGTGCATTATCTATGACGTATATAATTTATGTATGCGAGGAGAGAAGTTAAATAAGAACGAAATAGAAAAACAATAAGGTTACGCTTTTGTTGACGTATCGGTTTATTTTCTTTTTTTTTTCTTTTTCTTATAATTATTTTATTTATTTATCTTCTATAATTCGGGATTATAATAAGGGATTGTACCTTGCAACGTGTAATATAATTACATTAACGTTGATACGAGAGTAACGCGTGAAAATTATTATTTCTTATACGCGAACGAGTTGGAAAAAATCTTTTGGATCCCACAACGTAGAAACAATTATTCATTTTTTCTTTCTTTCGATTGAAAAAATTCATTTTACACGTTTACAAAATAATTCGAAAACTTTTCGTCTCAACTTTTTCCCGCGTGTTTAACGTAAGTGAAAATAGAGACGAAGGTAGAAAGAAAACAAAAAATTAATGAAAACGAGACGACAAAAATTAAGTTACTTCTCGATGTATCAATTTCATTCTGTGTGTATGTCCGTGTGTGTGATCATTATTATTATTATTATTATTATTATATTATATATTTCTGTATCATCCTACTTTGTTTCTTTATTTATTTATTTCGTTCTCTCTTTTATCTTTCACAATTTATATCTATTATCTCTCTCTCTCTCTCTCTATATATATATATATAATATATATATATATATATATATAAACTATATATATATATATATATAGTTACGTGTAATATATTTATTAAAACGTTCGTACGAGGACCTTTAAATGATTTCGATTGGACGTATCTGATAGGATTATCGGTCGTTCGTTCGAACGATATTTCTATCAAACAAAATTCGTTGAAATGTATAATTGTAGATAAAGAGAGATAGATAGATAGATTGCTAGCTAGCTAGCTAGCTAGCTAACTAGACGGGGAAACGGGGGGGATAGGGGATAGGGGATTGGGGATTGGAGATTGGAAATGGGGGTTGAGGGTAGAGGGTAGTAGGTAGGGGGAGGGGGATGAACATGTAATGGAGGATAGTCGGCGAACACGCGTCTGGTTTTCGCTTTAAATCCATCCACTAATAAGCACATTACGCGGATCCTTTAATCTTTCGACACCCAAACGAATCCACAGGTTGCGTATGGCCGTTGTTACTTTTCTATCCCATTGCGCGCCATTTTTTTTTATCCTTTATTTTCTTTTTTTTTTTTTTTATTTGCTACACGATCGACAACGCAGAATTTTCGATACGATTTTTCAAAATTATTTACATCGGGAACGAAATTTACGATGAAATGAAAAAAAAGAAAAGAAAGGAGAACAAAAAATTGATCCACTCCTCGTTCCCCCGTTTAATCTATTAATACAACGTTTCGAATTCCAAAAAAAAAACAAAACAAACCCCCCTAAAAATACGAACGTAGATTCGTAACACTTCGTACAACGCATTTTGATACACGAAACAAATAAATACGGGTACTACCTACTACCCTTTTGAAAGAAGAATCGGGGAAGGGGGTAAAGTTTTGCGAATAACGAAAACTCGTTAAATTATTCTGCTCGTTGTTGTTTATTTTTGGTAGACGAACAAAGTGAGCGAAGGTGGAAGAAGAGGAGGAGGAGGAGGAGGAGGGCGTATAGAAAAATAGAGAATCGTTTGACCGTGCATATCGATTTAAGTTTAATTTTGTAGTCGAATGATTTTGTACGAATAAGAGAGAGAGATAAAAGGATATAGATAGACAAAAAAAATAATAGCGGAGATATAGGAAGAGAAAGAGGTGGAGGATGGGTAGTAGAAGTAGAAGTAAAAGTAAGAGAAAGAGGAGTAGGAGGGGGGAGGGGTAGGAGTAGGATGATGATAACCTATATTTGCATTTGATCGAATGTTCGCGAAAGGTGGTGGAAAAAAAGCAAACCGGCATATCCGTGTTGATCGTATTCGAGTAGTATCAGTTTCCATTGGGGATCCAGCCCTTTTTCAATTAAGCTTTGATCATGGTATCGAGATAAAGTGTACGACGCTTCGTTCGTCGAACCACTCGAACGAACGAACGAACGAACGAACGAACGAACGAACGTCCCTCCAACTCGATAAAGAGGAAGCAAGCAAGCTTTTACTACACTACTACTACTGTTACTAATATTATTACCATTTACTATCACACAACTATCACAATTTCGCGACACCTTTAGCAATACGTTATTCTGTCTCTCTTCTTTCTCTCTTTTGAAAGATACGTTCAAACGAATCGATATTTTTCGTTTGACACATCGCAACGATACGAATCTACGTTCAAATAAATGAAATTTATCTCTTCAATTTATTTATTTATTTGTCTCGATTAATGGGAATTATTTGTAGATAAATAGATTGTCAAAATTTATCGATCGTGTATGTATACGTTCGTGTTTTAATATGCAACTATACTTGAATATATACTGTCACATATTTTTGATATTTTTTATCTAATTATTCTATTCTTCTTTTACGGATTCCAATTAATTCTATGCGAACACTTTCTCATACTTATCCGGTACTATCCTAAAAAGGTCGCGTCTTTTTATTATTTTCCTGAAGTCAACAGTAAATGATTTTTGTTTCTTATTTTTTATTTTTACAAACGGGTTATCCATTCGTTTTATCAACCATGCCCATCGTTGTTTGATTTTTATGATCTGACGTAAACTAGTAATTCAACGTAGTCAAGTTCGTTGAATATTTTTTAAAATTGTCATTTATTATTATTCAGAGATTATGTTAAATACGTATAAGTGTATATGTAAGTATATTTGAATTAGTTGTTGTCTCAAGCTTCTCATTTGGCGCGTTCTGTTTGATCGCAAACAAGTCGATTCTCGTATCAATATTTAGCGTTGAAATGGCGAAAGTGAGTTCCCAAAAAGCATGGACCACGAAACGCCTCGGGTTATCTTGGAGTAGATAGTATAACGAGGAGAAAGAACAAATAGCTGCCTCATTCTCTTTCTTTATCTTTTTCTTGATTCTCTTCCTATTATTCTTTTTCTTTCCTTCTTTCTTTCTTTTTTTCTTTCTTTCTTTTGGGTTGCCCTGTCAGCCGAAACTTTACCGGTAATTTATTTGATACACTATATATTAGATATTTTAGATATTTTTTTTTTATTTTTCTATGAAAATTATACCCACGATCGTTAGAAATGTTTCTGAAAACTTGGAAAGGGAAAAATTAAAAGTAGAAGAAGAAGAAGAAGAAGAATAAAAAAGAATTGCTAGCTAGGGAAGGAAAAGTATTAACGTTTACGTCGAAACAACCCTTAGCCATGGTCCAGCCATGGTAATTAAATAACCTGCGCCGGGGGTGCGGGGTGGGGAAAAAAATTTGCATTTTATTTCAGACAGGATTTATAGCCGGTCGTCCTACGGATTAACGAGCGTTCTTTAAACGTCAACGACGACGACGACGACGACGACGTTTCTTTTATAGATACGCCGAAGATACTACCCAGACACGCGTTAAAAGGGAACAATCTTTTTAAACCGGACAAATATTTGTGTCGGGACCTTCCCACGTCTTAGAACTTTTCTATCTTTATTTTAGATAAACGAAACTAACAGGTAGACATTTTCCAAAGGAAAGGTAGGAAAATCCTAACCTACCCCCCCTTACTCCCTCACCCCCTCCTCTTTTATACTCTTCAAACGTTCCTCCTAATTAAGTTGACACTAAAGTTTTCCAAAAGTTTACGTAAATGAGTCATTAAATTTGTAAGATTAGTTAAGAGTCGTTAGAACTTTTAGGGAATCTTCTTTTTTTTTTTTTAATATTGTCTTTTATTTCTGGGGAGGTGTACGATATTTTCTACGATTTCATTTTTATTAGTAAAATATCTATACACGGGTGGTAGTTTTTATTCATAGAATATTGACAAATTATTATTCATATTTTACAAAACGCGTAGTTCGTGTGGATATTATTTATTAATAATATTACTAATTTAATTATTATCATTTGAAATGACATATTAATACAATAATAATACGGATCAAATAAATAATATGACCGTTAAACAATTATCACGCGTATACTATTTAGATAATTCGAAGAAAAAAGAAAAAGAAAGTAGGGATAGAAAAGATAGAAGATGAAAGGAGATTTTAGAGGAAAAGGGGTGGTTGAATGGACTTTCTTTGAAATAACTTGCTCAATTAGTTGACAATAACCGAGTGTATTGAAGTAAAAAAAAAGAAAAAAAAAAGAGTGAGAGAGAGAGAGAAAGAGAGAGAAAGGATACACCCGGTGCATTTTCTTCTTCCTCAATCTCATTCGTGACTACTTTGTATTTCTATGTCGTCCCATGAGCATATCGAGAGAAAAAGAAAGAGGATGCGCAGGAAATGCGTTTCTCTTTCTTTTTCTTTGAAGGAAAGAAAAATAAAACGAAACAAAACATAAAAAAAGAGTAGAAAAAAGAGGAGGAGGAGTAGGAGGAGTAGGAGGAGGAGGAAACTTGCGCTCGAACGGCCGACTTAAAAATATATTCTTCTCGAAATAGTTGCACCCTCTCGTGTGTGCAGCACGCGCGTACAACCAACCACCCTCGTAACCACCCTCGCGCTCGAATGAGCTTCTGTCTTCTCTAGCGAAGCATAAGACGAAAACAAAGTTGAACAAAAAAATTTAAAAATAGTCAGAGAGAGAGAGAGAGAGAGAGCATCTCTTTCTTCGTGTTGTACTTCGTATTAGTTTATATAGTATTCGCGTGGTAGAGGAACTAACATAACGACGAGGAAAAGTTCGAAAGCAACGGCAAAAAGACAAACTGTCCCCTCTCAGGCAACTCGCCGACGTAATTTATACCGCCGGTTAAAATAGTCTCCATGTTAAAATGAGAGATACATCCTCGTGACCCTCTAAAGCGCATGTACTTTCTATTTCTCTTTCTCTTTCTCTTTCTCTTTCTCTTTTCTCTCTTTCTCTCTCTCTCTTTATCTATCTATCTATCTATCTGTCTCTTTCTCTCTTTCTCTTCTTTTTCTTCCTTTTCTTCTATTTCTTCTATTCATCTTCCTCTTAGTTGTTTTCTTTTTTCGTCCCCCTTTTCTTTCCCCCCTTTTTTTTCTTCCCCTCCTTATTCCCCAGTTGTCTCTCGTATATCGTCAATGCGACTAAACTTGTTGTTATTATTATTATTATTGTCTACTTAATTCATTGGCCTTTATCACGCGATAATAAACTGCAGCCAACTATTCGATCGTTTTCTATTTTCTTTTTTCTTTTTTCTTTTTTTTTGTAAACCCTAAGTTTTCCTGTAATAAATTTGTCCAGCTTTTTCTAGAAAAATATATGGGACCAGTGTTATTGCTACAGCTGATCGAATTTCAATGAAATTTATCTTATGATTTATTTCGTTATTTAAATTTTTAATATATATATATAATAATGATAATTATTTATATTACGAAATAAATCATAAAATGAAATATTTCTTTAGTTTTAAACTCGATCAACTGTCACGGGTGTATTTTATCTTCCACTTTTCTTACAAACATTTCGGTTATTTTTGTTCTGAATTTTTCATAGGATCCTCGTTTCTCTTAGAGAAATAATTACATCAAAATTAATCACGATCCGTAAAAGGGAATGTGATTTCTTCGTTGCGGGAAAAGGAAGTTGGTGGAAGTAAAGGAGTAAAGTGTGGCATTTTTTTTTTTTCCTAAGTCGAAAGAATGGTGCCGAGAGATAATCGCGTTTTAGGAAGAACGATCGTTACGGACGATTAGAGACCCTTTGAACCGGCACGAAGAAAAAAGAAAAAAAACAGAAAAAATAAAAAAGGAAGAAACGAACAAACGAACGAACGAACGAAGGAAAGAAGGAAGGAAGGAAGGGAAAAAGAAAAGTAGGGGGAAAGAAGACGGTGGTGCGCGTTTACGAAACGACGGCTCGCGAGTGATCAAGAAAACTCGAAAAAAAAGGGTTGGAAAAAAGTTTGACAAATGGTTCAACCCGTTCACACCGAGAACAACAACTCCGCTCTGGATATGGAGTCCCTCGAGGAGATGCTTCGGAAGGTAATCTTTTAATTGCTCCTGGACTATTTTTCATTGTTTACTTATTGATTGCAAATCCTTCGGGGAAGGGAAACTCGGTTTGTTTTTCACGTGAAATACAATTATCTCAGGTATTATCGATCACGTATCATTTTAATTGTTATTTTTAAATGTAATGAAATATTTGTAACGATTGAATGAAGTTGAACACCCGTTAAATGTATAGAGAAGGGGGATGGGGCTGAAAATTGTGCGAGGAAAAAGGTTGATTGTGTAGAGTGAGGAATCGTTAGCTACGAGATAAATCTCTTTTCTTGTGAGTTAGGTACACCGTAAAACCATCTCTCTCTTTTTCTATTTCTCTTTCTCTCCCTTACTCTCTCTCTTACTCTCTCTCTTACTCTTTCGCATGACGAACCATTCAAAATCGAATTAGCCAGGGTTTGGCGTCGACGTTTTATCCTCTGCTAACGGCCTGACCCTCTCCATTCAATTAATACGCATTAACTTTAATGCAGCGATAAAATTTCATTACACCTAATTACCCTTGCTCGCTCGTCCACCAATCGGTCGTCCGTGGACCTTAAAAACGGAGGATCCTAGGGTCGTTCATTTTCAGTTGATAAGAAGAAGAAAGATGGTAGTTCGTCCAGGTTGCACTTAAAAAAAAAAAGAAAAAATTCCGAGCAAAAGATAAAAGAAGAAATGAAACGGAAAGGAAGAAAATTTCTCTTTTTTTCTTCTAACCATTAATATCTTTTATTTTTGAACACACGCATAATTGAAGCACGTGCCATTGTCAGTCTTAGGATCCCTCGATTACATGAGTATAATAAACGCTCGAATTAAAGTCACAATTATATATAACTACGCGTCGAATGAAAGGGGTAGGTCGAGGAGGGTATGCAAGAGGAAGAGAAGAGAAGAGAAGAGAAGATGGTGGTGGAGGAGTTGGCGGTGGGGGAGGTGGAGGAGGAGGAGGAGGTTTTTTAACTGCTACTTCCTGTAATGTATTCCGTCAGGCAACGCTGAATGGACCACTTAGCGAACGTCCCACACGCGCACGACCGTACACTCCTCGCAACCGGGCGTACCGTACGAGCGTAAAAGACAGAAAGTGAGAGAGAGAAAGAGAGAGAGAGAGAAAGGGATACGCAGGCCCTGTTCAAAGGCACTCTTACGCTTAAGCGCTTTACTGCCTCTAAAGCCATCCTCCTACGATGTTACTAGATATATATACTATGTACCTATGTAATACAGGAAGACCCCGGCTCGCTTCCTAATAATACACGTTAATTGTTAATTGAGCGAAAAAATGACTCCCCTCTCTTTCTTGTTGTCTCTTGTCGTAAATTATGTCTGTGTCTCTCTCTCACTCTTTAATCTCATACTTAAGTACTTATATACTTACTTATATATTTATGTCAGACTTCAAATGATTTTCACCTTCTTGAGGACGAAAGAAGATTAGAATCGGGTGTTCTTTTTATGAACTTTAGTACGTGTATGTGTCTACGTTTATACGAATCTATTTCTGTATATATGTATGTGTTACATAGGATTAATGAAGTAGTAGAATATTTCACATGTATATGTATATATATGTAAGTGTGTCACATATATATATACGTATATAAAGGATTATCCGACCATTAGCCGAGCATCTTTGAAAAGCCGATTACGTTATAGCTAATTGCACTTTCTAAGAAGATTTCTATCTTGAATAGAAAGTAAATGTATGGGGAGTAGTTGAATCGTTCCGCTGCGATGACTTCCGCGTTTAATTGGAATTGGACGTCGTATTAGACGTGCGACGAAATCGTTCGCGTATTGCCGATTACAAATTCAATCGAACGTCGTCAACGCGCCAGAAAGCTAATCGGATTATTCAATTTGTAAACCGGTCGTGCGCGTCTGTCATAATTTTCTCCCGTTAAATGTTAGGGCACGTCTCTCTTACGCGTACAAAACGGCACGGCACAACAACCTACGTTGGTTGTCACGCGTTGTCTCGGATCATTTTCGATAGATTACAATGATACAATATACTAAACCTATCAACTTTTTTTTTAATCATATATTCATGTAATCATTTATTATCGATATTTTACAGATCGCGTACGATTTAAATTTATATCGAATGAATACGGTGACAACAATGGTCTAATCAATTTTTTTCCACCACAGGTTAAATGTAATAAATGAAAATACTATATTTTATAATTCAAGAATTCAAGTATGGAATGTTTAACAAACGAGTTAAACTGTATATAAATAATCGATACGTAAATTGTGTACGAATTCAAATACATACGTATATTTTCTTTTTGTTATATGTTAAAAAATTTTGTTAAACATTCGTTATTGGTGATCGTTGTAACTTGTAACATTTTTCAGATCATGTCATCGCGACACTATAGTCGGCCATTTTCAAAGCGGATATGCTTTAACGTCGCGTCACCCTAACCGCCGCACCGGTGCGTCTCCGTAATGCGGCTTTAATGTAGAGCTCGTACAGGGAAAAGCTCGACCAACCTCTTTACCCTCCTCCTCCTCCCCCACACCCCATCCACCTCATCCCCCCCTCTCGTTTCTTCCTCCTACCCTTTTGACGATTTTCCACGTCAAACGCCAACGCGGATTTTTGCGCGAGCGTTTTCTCTCGCATACACATCTACACATATATCCATCCACACACACACACACACACACATATATATATGTATATATACACACGAGCGCACACATTTTTTTGCATCACAGTTTTTTCCCTTCGTCTGCAATTCACGTTTCATCTCTTCCATTTTTCATCTACTTTTCACTCACCCTCTCTACCCCCAGCTCCCACCCCCGCCCACCCTCTCTCTCTCTCTCTTTTTACTTCGAACCGTGAAAAAAAAAGAAAAAAGAAAATTTACGAGCAATCTCCTCATGCAAACGGGAGGGAAAACGAGGAAAAAGAGAAAGAAAGGAAACAAAAAGAAAAAAAAATGGAAATTGATCCGCAATCACGTTTCATCGATACGCGCCATACGTTTTATCGACTCTTTAAACGATACCGAAAACTACCGCGAATTCCTTTTGCGATTAACGACATTCACGCTGCGTGAATTCCATTAGATCGGAAACGAAACGGGCGCGGATTATCGTAGGGGTGGGATGAGGAACGGGGAAAATAAAATCAGAAAAGAAATTCTTTTTTGTTCTTTTTTTCGAATATTCCCCCGCAGATCGAGGTTCTTCACCCGTTTTGTGCACGTTTCTTTTCAATAAATTCGTTAAAATTTCGTTCAAACGATTTTTCTCTCAAGCGAGTTAAATATTTTCTTTTATTTATAATTGTATATATTTTCTATTTTCTATTTACACAAAATTATATTACATAATATATTTATTCAATAATATTATATAGATTATATAAAAATTTTAAAATAATAAAGAAATATTTATATTGTAAACGTAAATCGGGAATAAATTAGTCGTAGATTCTTTTTACCCCCGTAAGGATGCTTATTAAAACGTCGGAATATAAAGATGTTTATTATCATCGTTATTATGTTATACGAGATTAAATGTGTAATCGAGGATTGCGTATCGTAAAACGGAAAAGTCAGAGAACAATGAACGAAGTTTACGCTCATGGTGGTTGGTCGGTGGTTGTTATGCATGTATATACATAGATATATATTATTTTCCGAGAGGAAATGAGCAGACAAAGCCAAAATGCACGTTTGCATAATCAAGACAGGTCATACTATATCCGAACGACATCCTAAAAGAAAATAATGTAATGTAGACAGCCATAAACATTTGCATTTTATTTAGTTATTTTCAAATAAATATACAGGGTTTAATTAAAACGAAATAATAATAATAATAATTGTTAAATCGATTAATATAATAAAAACTTCGTTATAAATATACTGACAGAATTTATCGAACAAAGTATACTGACCAAACGATAAATGTTATTTGTTTATTTGATTTGGAATACATTTTGTTCATTTGAAAATACAACTTTTAATGAAATTTGTTATGGTAATATCGTACAATTGTTAAACGACTTATTCCCTCGTAGTGTTCCCATGCAAATCGATCATGCAATATATATATATATATATACATACACATACACATACACGTATAGAAAATGAAACAGACAGGGCGTACTCGGCCTCGTTTAACTTGGATAAATGCGAGAACCGTCGTTGTCTTCTTCGTTGAGTGTTAGCTACCGGCTCGTTTGCGTCGTGCGTAGCATAACAGCTTTTATGCGACAGAGTTATCGAACCCAACATTGCTAGAGTTTCTCTTACCTATGCATATATGTATATATATATATACATACATATATGTGTATATAGTCAAGTTCGTTCGCGAGTAGAACGTGATCGAGGATATCGGCTTTGTTAAACACGAAACGTTTCGTGATACTATTGTTACTACTACTATTACACACCCAAACGTTTTCGTCCCTTTTATCTATTCAATCACACTAGATTTTCAACGTAACTATACTTATACAGATACTACTACCAATCTAAATGATTTTACTATATACAAAAATTATACAATATTGTTCGAGACAAATCTAAAATATATTTCTTGACAAAAAATGATTACAAATATATTTAGTTTAGTTAGAAACGATTATCGAAGAAATGTAAAGAATCTAACGGGAATGCTTTAAAAAAAAATAAAAAAGTATATTTTCAATCTTCATAATAACTTGTTTGGAATATTAGATAACAGTTACTGTAATCTTGTTGAAGTAATTTATTGAAAGAAATAATTATGATCCTAATTATATAGGAGCGATTAAATAGAATATTTAAATAGGTTTTACGCTAATAAAGTTTTATAAATGTATGACACGCGTTCAGATTGAAAATAATTATTAATTGATTTCCCGTACGAATACAATCAAAATTAAATAGACAATTTAATTTCATCGTAATTCAAATTTCTATCATTTCGTAAAACGATCGATTAATTTTGACCGTTAGCCTATTCGCGGGATGTAACGCAAAATTTTTGTTGAAAAACATCCTTTAGATATAATATATTTACAAAAACGGTAGGTTTTTCTTCTCTCTAACAATTTTTCTCCCTCCCTGTGATATTTTTTTCTTTTCCACCGTTTTCTTCTTATTTTTATTCACCGTTCTTAATAACATCTTTTCCATAGGGATAAACTTTCACACGCCATCAACGACGTAGACGCAGTGTAAACACCATTAACCGTTCGTTAAAGTTTCAACTCGTTAATGAAATTATACATAAATTAACGTGCCCGTCTACGCAATTGCTCTGCTCTGCACTGCTCTGCACTGCGAATACAGGGACGATGAAGTTTATTAAATGTGAGAAAAACAGAGATAGAGAAAAAGAACAAGAAAATGATTACACGTAACCGCGTGTGGGTGAATACGGTCGAGACAGTGAGCTTATTTGATGGACTTACATTCAAAAACAAGACAACAACAAAATAGAAAGAAGAAGAACAACAACAACAATAACAATAAAAAGAAAAAATAAAGGAACAGAAAGCTCGTATCTGGTTGTATCAGAACATACGGTTTAGCAGAATCGTTGGTGTATGTTTCGTGAAACGGGAGTGGTGTTGGGTTTAGAAGGAGGAGGAAGAGGAGATGGGTGGGTGGGTGGGTGGTAGGTAGGGGAAAGGTAGACTAAAATAAGCACGGTGCGTGCTTGCACGCGCGAATAGGGGTGCAAAGGGTAGGTAGAAAATACATAGTGGATAAGTGTTGCGAACGATACAAAGAGGTGGGTGGTGTTGTTGTGTCTGGTGGTGCTTTCCTTCCTTCCTTCCTTCCTTCCTGTCGTTTACTAGGAACCTACGTATTCGCACACCGATAATATTCCTCTCTTTTGTTCTACGTGCTTACGTGGTAAAACTACGAATTGTTTTGGTGCATCCTACCGGCAAATCCATTGACGAAACATTGACAGTTTTATTAGCAACGATATCGCCCGAAAAAAAAGAAAAAATAAATAGAAAGAGGATGATGCTAGTTGCGAAATGTTTACGATAGCATTTTCGCACCTCTTTTAACCTCCCCTCCTTCTTCCTCTCTTCTTTCTCCTCCTCTTCTCTCTACTATCGATCGATCATAACCGCTTATCGTTAGTCGCATTGCTTTAGAAATTTCTATCGTATTTTCTTTCGTTTTTGTTTTTTTGTTTTTTTTTTAGGAACGAGGATTAAAGTTTCAAGTTTCTATAAAATTTGGTATATTTCAAACTATATAATAATAATAATAATATTTAGTCAGTGTTTTATATATTATTACGAATAAGACTTGCTTTTTTTATCATTTTTTAATTTATATCATTAATTCACTCGTAAACGCGCCAAATAAAATGACTTCTTAGTGTCGTTTTATATTAGTTCGTTTTCTTTTTATAATTATTTGTTTGACGAGATGATAAAAAAGAAAAAAAAATCACATGTTTTCTACGAATACAGTATAAAACATAGATTAGAATAAATCTCTCATACAAATTAAAAATCTAATTAATATTAAATCCAATACGTTCGGCACTATCTCTGTAAAACAAATTACCATATGTTTTGATTTTAGATTTACATAACATGCAAATGTGATTTATTGGATATGATAATTATAATAATCTACCGTAATGTTTGCCCGATACTATCCGTCGATTCTAATTTTATATTCCTCCGGAAGAAATATAGTAGAATAAATTTAATAAGAATGTATCTATATGAAAAAAACAAGTTTCTTCTTCCTTTTTTCATCTCTTTCTCTCTCTCTCTCTCACTCTTTCTTTCTTAATACAACGACGATCGTATACGAGGATTAGAACTATTTTTCTTGGCTCTCGTAATCGTCCGCCAAGTACACACGATCGCAGTCGGTAACGGTGTTCCCAACGATATATCTCATTGCGGTGTAAAATTAACGATCGCACCGCCGGCTGCCGACAACGACGACGATGATAAAGTTTCCGAGGCTCGTCGTTCGTTCTTTCCAACAGCTTCTAACACCAACGGTGTTTCTCTCTCAACCCCAAGCAATACCCACCCCGTTTAAAACCAACCCCCTCAACACCACCTTCCTGCTGCTTCTCATCCCAGTAACGTACGTACCAAAACCTCTTCCACCTTTCATCATCCCTGTTTCCTTTCATATTCTCTTCGCGATCTCGTTCGCGGACCACCACCACCACCACCATTCCCTCAACAACCCCGTTGGGATTCATTTTACCTGGTGAAAAATATTTTTCTTCCAGGTTTAACTCGCCGATCCGCGCTTTGTTAAATATTATCACTTACAAGAAGACCTTACGGATGTGCCCTCATGGATTTTTATGAGCTTTGGTATATCAGTAGTATACCTTCCATAAAATGCTTAACCAATTTTGAGAAAAAAAAGCTTTTAAAGTTTTGCTTTTTCTTATATCCGTGTTATATACTTTCAAATTGAAATATTTCTCAAGTAGCAAATTTTAGTTTATTGATATTATTAATCAGATTCTCTAATAATAAATTGTGTATTTAATAATTAAAGTTTTTCTTTCTAGTATAATCATCATTTGACAATAATCAATATGCAAACTTACATTAAACTTATTTTACATTCATATCGACAAACGCATATATGCGTCCACAGCAGTCAAAGGGTTAACGCGGTTAAAAATGAGTCACTTCGCGACGACTTTAGTTGGAGGTGGGGAGGGGGAAAGGAAGAGGAAGAGGAAGGAGAGAGGAAACGTTGGGGTGGTTCGCTTTGTCGGAAAAATCGTGAAAATATTTCAACGGATTTTCCAAAAGAAAACGATGCCATCGATATTATTATACGTTGGGTGCGTTCTTCTTCCTCCTCCTCCTCCTCCTCCCTCCTTTTTCCCCCTCGTCTCTCTCTCTCTCTCTCTCTCTCTCTCTTTTTTCTTTAAGGAAAACGTCTTTAAAGAGACGAGTCTCGAAGGAGAGAATCTACTTCGACGAACGGCAAAGTGGGAGGCACCCTAACGGCAAACGGCATCGTACATGAGGACCGATAAGTCCTCCTGCGAGAGGCAGAAAATAGATACGGATAAAGCAACGGGAGGGGGAGGGGTTAGGGTGGTGACTTACACCATCTACTTCGTAGCTCTTCTTATTCTTCTTCTTCTTCTTTCTATTTTACTTCTCTTTTTTTCCTTTCCCCCTATAGCAACCAGGAGTAGATTATTATTTTCCCTTTCCCTGTTCATCCCTTTTCTCCTTTTTTTTCCTTTATTCTTTTACTAAGAGAGAGAGAGAGAGAAGAAGCTCTTTTCGTTATTAACGAAACCACCAAGACGAGTTAGGGATATATCTTCTTCTTTTATTCAATTTATCCTATCATCGCGTCATTTAACGAACATGTCTTACGATATTCTTTATATCAAAAAGTAATATCTTGATTAGGAAAATATACAAGTTAGAGAGTTATTGTTATTATTTATTTCTTCTAATATCTGTACGTGTTCGTTTGTTCATAATATAATATATTTATATATAATATAATATATATTCCTTATATATTATATATATATATATATATAAGGAATATAATATATTTATATATAATATAATATATTTTCCTTATTGTCAATAATTTAATAATTGGTGATATTTATTTTTAATGTAAAGTTTGAAGATATTTATATACAGAAATTTGTTTTTTAAAATAATATAAACCTTACCCATTTCATATATTGGAGAACAAGATTTTCTTTCGTTGAACAAATATTATTTGACAACATATATGACAAAAGTATTCATACTTATATAAGAGATAGAATAATAATACAATTAGTTGATTTTTATTCGCATTTTAAAATGCTTTTAAAACGATTTTTCATAGAAATGACAAATAATTCTATTATTAAATACAATTTTTTTAAATAAAATTCTCTTATAATAAAATTTGTAAATAAAATTTCTATTATTACAATTATTTTCACAATAATATTGATATCAATTAAAAAAAATGTATTATAATAATCCTTAAGACATGTTTCCTTTATAGAAATATTTCGTGGTATTGCATTAGAATTGTTTAAAATTAATAGCAAGGGTACGAATACTAGATCTTTTGAGTTAGTATACGTCCGATACGATCTTATCTTAATCCGTCAGGAACGTCTACAATGTCTAATCACGTGGCGAGCATTCTAATTCAATCTAAGAAAGTTGAGAAGTACTATGACGTAGTAGAGGGGTATGTATCTCCTTTCAGAATCCTCCCCTTCGTTTTTCGTGGTCGAGCTTGCATCAACAGATTGATCTAAAAGGATCACGCTTGCTTTTATACCCAACGGAATCATTTTCGAAGGGTCTTTTCGGAAACAAACGCGTTTCTCGATTGTTTTCGACCATGGTCATTACTTATCCTTCGAGTTTCTTGATAAAATTTTCCTTTCCTTTTCCTACCCTTTCCTTTTCTTTTTTCTAAAGGGGGAGAAGAACTGTTATTTATTTGATCGGTATATTAAATAAATGGTCAGTATTATTATTATTAATAATAAAACTATCCCTTGTTATAAATGATAGCATTTATTTGATAAAATATTAACCGAGTAGATCGAAATATTTTGTCTTATTTTTTGCCTTTCTATTATCCCACACACACACACACATACACACAGAAGCATGTATTTTCATATTTTCATATTTCCTTATTTCCTTTTACTTTTCCATAACAGTTTTTTTCCTCGACGATTCTCGAAAGTGCTCGGAGGTATTCGAAGCGTCAAACTTCGCATTCGAGAGGATCAGCCACGAGGCGTGTAACATCGAGATGGCTAGACTGAAAATCGTCGAGAACACGTCTTTCGACTTTCGTTGTTTATCCCTTCAGGGAAATCCGCGAGTTTTCTCGTTGGACGGTGGGTTGGGCTTGGGGTTGAGGGGGAGTTGAGAGGAAAAGGAGGAGGAGGAGGAGGAGGAAGCTTTTTTGGCCAGGATCCCAACCTAAGCGGCTTTTTGCGAGAGGATGAAACGCGTATTATCGAGCCCTTACTTTCAACACCACCACCACCACCACCACCACCACCCCCAAACCCTCCCCCCGCCTTCCCAAAAGAATCCCTAACTCTGTCCGTGTCTCTTCATCTTTCTCTAAGCCTTTCGCACGTGTGTTTTTCTACACATACGAGAGCGTACTCGTAAACAAAAATTAATCCGCTCTGGACCCGAGATAAAAGGAACGAAGGAAGGATGGAAGGGAAAGAACGAAAGGACTTGTATTTTATTTTACGGTATAAAAGGTTAAGGTGTCGGTAGAACGGTTGCGAATTCGTGAAATTTAAGTAGGTTTTGTTTCTTTTTTTGTTTCCCCCTAATTGAACTCACGATTATTCACCTATGAAGAAGCTTAGAAAAAAACTGGCCCTTATTTTCTCGATAGGGTACGTTCAAATCCAAGTACCCGAGGATAATTTCGTTCGATCTAAACGCGCGCGCACACTCGACGAAAATTCCTCTATTTCAACGAAATTAATAGAGAGAGGAGAAGGTAGTGAACTTTGATAGAGAACAATAGAAGAAAAAAAAAATAGAAAAAGAAGTAAACGCAACGGTTGTATATATCTTTACACACGCGCGTTTATAATATATACATGTATGTGTAATACGAGTATTTCTTGGAGATTAATCTTCAATCTACTCGAAGTATCAACGAACTCTTGCAATTTCCTCGTAAGCCGGGCACGATGATGGCGGAGTTAAGACTACTTGTTTCTCGATGGCTTACTTCAACGAACAACACTCGAAAGTCTACCAAGAACTATGTTTCGCGTGTCCCTCTTTAATGCATTTACTGATAGCACTTTCCTGTTAAAATGAAGATGCTTTTATATAGGTACGGGAACGTGAAAGTAATAAAAGCTTGGACTTGTTAGTTGATGAGTCGAGACTGAAATTAACGACAAGGAAGAAAAGGAAAAAGAAGAAGAAGAGTCTGGACACTTGTTTTTAGACATTAAAAAGGGGAAACAACAATTGTCCTCGTTACATTTTTAAACTTATAATTTTAGCTTACGGAGATAGAGAAAGAGACGCGAGAATCATTCACGTTTACCACACATTTTAGGATCGATAGAATATTCTACATAACACGAGAGGAGAGGATTGGCATTCATTAAAATTCGATGCTCGCATTCGGTTGTTGGAGAACCGGCATTCAGACTGTGCACACGTTGCACGTATGATTGTTAATAATACCATACGCTCGTAATGATGATCATTATTGCGGTGGAAGGTATAGCATAAGTATGCATTAACATACATGCTATTGTATGCTATTGCGTGCTATTGCGCGCGCGCGAGCTTTAACCCCTTTCCATTTACCGATGTAAACAACCAAAAAGGAAGGAAGAGTGTATACGGAAGAGCAAACGTTCGGCGGCAACTGTACGCGAGCAGTTTTGAACTTTTGATATTAGTGGGCTGGTAGTAACCCCGGAACCCCTCCCCCCTACCCTACCCTCTACCTCTCTCCACCCCCTTCCGTGTGAGTGCACGGGTCGTGGCTGCATTCAGTAGCTGCTTTTCAAACCCCCAAGCACGGTTTACATTCCCACGCCCGGACCGTAGAAATTATTCAATAACGGGAAAACGAATTCTCGATGGAGTTTTCGCTGGATTTCTCCTACGCGACCGAAATTACGCTGAACCAACATAGATATTGGCTGGTGGTGGTGGAGCGAACGGGGTTGGGGCAGGGGGCCACTTGGAAAATTATTCTCTCGGTGATCGAGGAAAGTCGACTGCTCTCCTCTCGATTTTCTGCCTTTTTGAATTTCCCCATTCATTTTCTTCTCTCTCTCTTTTTTCTTCTTTCTCTTTTATTTGACTGTTTTCTTCTTTTCGGTCTATTCGTCTTTTGCGGTTTCGCTTGAACGAGCAACAACCGCCATGGTCCGCAGCTCTCCAAAGTTTCCCTTTCGAACTTTGAAGTTGGGAACGCAGTTGTGATCTACGATAGAACGTGTTTGTGCTTCTTTCTTCTCGGCTGTCTTTTACATTTACCATTCTCTCTATCTCTTTTATATATAAATATATATATATTATATACTATATACAAACACACTGAGATACAAACACATTGAAATACAAACACATACCTACACTTATAAAAGCAACCCTCTCTCTCGGTGCAGTGCGGGCAGCTTTCATTGTTTCCTAGTATGTAGGTAGAAGGAAGGAAAGAAGGAAGGATCTCGCGGCGTCATCCAGCCCTTAGTGACGGAACGTAAAAGGGCAATAAAACACACGGGACGCATCTGGGCTACGAGCTTTACAAGGCACTAGCTCCTTTCTTTATCTCGTGGCCTGGGCCATCGCTCGACTCCTAAGCGATTTCTCGAACGCCCATCTTTTTCTCTTTCTCTCTCTTTTGATATCCTTGAAACCATCCCCCCAATCTCCTACCCCTCACCCACCACCGCCATGAACCAAAAGCGACGTTTCTTAGGAAAATGGAAAAGGTATTGCTAGACTATAGGAGAAAATTTCTAAACTAAAGCTCGTTCCCTTACGTTATTTCGCATCTCAAACGTTGTAATCGATACACACAACCTCCTGAGATTTGATTTGGTAACGATCCCCTATAAAAATAAAAAAGAAGCAAAAAGCCTCGTGAAAGTTTTCATTACTTCGATATAGATACACAGTACATATATATATATATATATATACATATATAATAGAAAAAACGAATTCGTCGTATAGAGTTTCGTTGCTCATTTAATTCTACGGGGGTTGTAAACGTCAAGAAAGCACGTGGGAATGAAACGGAATAAAAAGGGGAGTTGAAGGGATTGAATGGTCAAGATAAAATTTAAGATCGAACAATCCACCTCCCTTCTACCCATTTGCAATACCCTCCTCCTCGTCCTCCTCCTCCTCCTTCTATTTCCTTCTCTGAAGACCGTAAAACGATAGCTAGAGGATCTTTGATGGGTTGCGAGCGATCAAAATACCTTTTCTATGACCTTACGAACAAACTATTTTTATTTCCAGTCATTTCGTGACCCCCTTTTACTCTCTCTCTCTCTCTTTCTTTCTCTCGTATGCGCAACCCGTGCAATAGGGTAATATTCCGTGAATTTTATCGATAAAACGATAGGCAAATGTTAGATCTTATCGTAATATCTTTTCGAAACACGTATGAAGTCATATAATAATCGATTACTTTTCGCTTATCTATTTTAGATTAGTTTTTCTAACGTATTTTATATTTTGATCGTGTTACATCGTATCTTATTAATACGAGAATTATCGTAGAAAAATAAACCGAACATCGAAATCGGGTGTTACGATTCGATGAATTTTAAATATTTTAAATAACTCTTTGTACTTTATGGATGTATCAGCGACAGGTATTGGCATAAATTAAAATATGTTGTAGCGACACATTTGCCAATTTTTTCGTACTGTTCAATAAATAATATATTTATAATAATATTTAAAAAAAAATTTCTAAATACGAAAAAAAAAAGAAAAAACAACTACATACTTTTGAAAAGTGTGCGCAAGCCAGAAAAAAATCATATCACTCCGAATTACGCTACGATTTATCGTTTATCGTCGTAATTTAAAAAAAAAAAAAAAAAACAAAAGAAAACAAACAAAGAACTCACATTATACCCAGGTAAAGATTATTATACACGTTTCTCCTAATCTGCAATAATGCAAATTCAAAGTTATCATAGGAGTTTTAGAGTTGTGTTTATGTTAAAGAAAGAACTGCCGTAGATTTTACTTCGCCAGGTTTTCGTAGTAGGATTCTCGTTACCGAGGCCGTTTCTATTTCAAGCCTCTCTTTGGAAAGAAAAAGATAACGGTAGGACGTAAAGTACGCTTAGCCGGCCGGGCCGGGAGGTGGAGGGATGAACGGGGAAGGGGTGCGGGGGAGGAGCGGAGGGTTGAAACGGAGTTTCGTAGCGTTCGTGGCGTACCGCTATAGCATATCGTACGTACGTACGTACCCACTTCCTACGAACGTTATATTAATGTTACGTTTAGGTAGGAGAAATCCCAAAATACGATCGGCCAACGGGAAAGCCGCGTTTACACGGGACATTTATCGCGCGACACGATTTCGAAGGTCTCTACTCTCTTTCTCTCTCTTTCTCTCTTCGTAGTACGGTAAAGCATAGCCTTTACCGAGCCACCCCTTCGACCCTTACCGCATCCAGGTTCCAGTAACACCCTCTTACTTCAATTTCCACTAGGAAGCTCGTGGTAAAGCGGTCAAGACATTCGTTTCTCGAAACGTTCACTTAGATTTACATGTTGTTGCTCTTTCTTCTTCTACTTCTTCTTCTTCTTTTTCTTTTTTTTTCCTTCTCTCTCTCTCTCTTTCTCTCTCTCTCTTTCTCACAGTTTATTCTACTCTTCTCACCCTTACCTTTTTTTTCCACGGCAATACGATTTATTTCTAGAATTTACGTTCGCTATCTTACTTTCTCTAGTTGAATTTATTTTGCACGAAGAAAAGCCGAACGAGCGACGGGGGCCACCGGTGCGGCCGCGACCACCACTCCGGACGAAAATACGCGTATATAAAAGCTTCGCGGGATTTAGTTTAATTGTCTTTTGAAGAAGATTTATTACGACGAACGTTTGTCGTTTCGTTGCGCGCGGCGGGTTTATTTTTCCCTTTTTTTCTTTTTTCTTTTTGTTTTTTTCTACCACTCATCCATGCTCCTATATTTTTCGTCCTTTTTCCCCTTTTAGGTTCTTTCGTTATTTTTTTTTTCTTTCTTTCTATAGACATCCCCCAAATTAACGATCATCGTTTACGTTTATTGATTCGAAAAAAGTAAAGTTTAAGAAACAGAGAAGAAATAGTCGCCATTATGTATGTCTGAAAGTAAAAGTGAAAGAAGATGAGAAGAGATAAAAGAAAAAGAAAAGAAAAAAAAAAAGAAAAAAAGAAAAACTGTGAGACAGAAGCGATGAATCGTCGTGATAACTAATACGTCGTTAATTACAGTCGGCGTAATTAACGCGGATGTCTAGACGTAGAGAAAACGCGTAAAGCTTTATGTCGCTTTTATGGCACTCCTGCGGACTATCGACTACGCTTTTACGAATTATTTTCCAAGGGTGTTCCGTGTGTTAGCCGGTTACGTCCGACGAACCAACGAACCAACCAACGAACGAACCAACCAACGAACGAACGAACGAACCAACTTGGACCTCTCGTTTCCTCTACCAACTGCACGTTTTCGTCATCGTCGTATCTAATACGTACACATATATACAACCCATATACATGTGATACACACATACATACATACACGTATACACCGTAGGTGAACCGTACCAGAGCGTATTGCGATCTCACATGCTAGTTGGAGGGCTAATTAAAAATGGAAACTAATTTCGTCGCGATGAAAATTGCTCTTGTAAAACTGCTGCCGTACGTTACAGACTGTTACGGGCTGCTGAATGTTGGTTACATGTCGGTCGTATATGAATTTACCCTCTCTTGCAAACGGTCAGCAAAGTTATGCCGACGAATTAACGTTGACGAGAATGATGGAAACAAAGAACAACAAATATATACGCGCGTTACGTGACAATATTTTTCAGCCAGATCCTTACGGAATGAATATTCCTATATACACCAATATATATATATATATATATATATTTTTTTTTTTTTTAATGAAAATGTTAAAAATTTTGGCAAGGATCTTTCGGGGCCTCAATTTTGTACAAACTTTCACCGATAAATAGTTGGCAAAACTCATTGGAACCGTTCATGGGATAGCACGTTATCCAACTTCTACTTGAATAAATCGCAAAGTTTAGGTATGGTTCGTTCTATCTCTCTCTTTCTCTCTCTATTTCTCTCTGGTTCTCTCTCTTTCGGCCAGCAGCTCCGCTCTATTAATTAAACGCATTCCTCGCGGCACGAGCAAGGCCGAAATTAAAATGCGTGCCAGCCATGTCGTTGGACTTTCCATTCTCGAGAACACGAGAGAGAGAGAAAAAGAGAGAGAGAGAGTATTCGCTCTTTCTCTCCTACCTGCCTCATTTTTTTCCTTATTCTTCATTAAAACCGTCGAAAGATAAAAAATTCACGTCCCCTCTCGTCCTCCTCCTCCTCCTCCTCCTCTCTTCTTCTATCTTCCTCTCTACCTCTATTTTTTTTTTCTAAAGGTAAAATTGTTGCAATTTAATGAGCTTTGCGTATGGAATTTTCGAAAAGGGCAAAGTAACAAGTTCTTTAAGATTGTAATCGATTAAAAGTCAACCAGGAGCTAGTATGAAAAGTTCGTTTACGTCGTAGGAAGTTGAAAGACTTTAGGGGTCTCGTAAAGGGAACGAAGGAAGAGGAGTAGAAGGATAGGTCGTTTCTAAAGGAGTCGATGGACATCGATTGGTTTTATACCACCCGGGAGACTTAATTACTTCGTTCTCCTCGTTCTACTCGTAACTCTTCTTACGTTGAGTTTTCATAAGTATCAAGAGATAGAGAGAGAGAGAGAGAGAGAATATTGAAGACGTCATTGTCCTCTTGTTCTCATTCTCGTGTTCGTCTCCTGCGAACCGAAAATTTCTTGGAGGAAGTTTCGTCGCGGTTATAGACGGGCTCTCCTTTGCATATTTCAATCCGTACAATTACCCTGAGGGCTGACATAAGTCTTTCATGGAATATACTGTATGACGTATATATATATATATATACCTACATTTATATATATATGTACATATGTGTGTGTGTATGTGTGTAGACGTATGTATATATATATAGAAGATATGACTTCTTGCATTGTATATGACTTTGCAAAGTTTCTCCAGGTAGATAGAGAGATGGGAGACAGCTTTTGTTCAAGAGGCAACTACCAAACCGCCACCACCACCCTCCCTCCCTCCCTCCTCCCGCCAAACTCCCCAAACCGTTTTCGAAGGACTTATTAAACGTATCTCACTCCTACGCAAATCCCTTACAAATAGCGAAAGCACCCTTCCGGCATCGGTTATACGCTTGCTTGCTTTCGTCGTTTCATTCTCGTCTTCGGTTATCCGAATCGTATCGTGTTTTATTCTTCTTAACGACAATTTTGTATTCATTTTAAGCCAATCCACTTTTAAAATAATTCTTTGTACTATGTATTTTTTTTTGTTTTTTTTTTATAGAGAGACTAGAATTATTTATTGGGAAGAAAGAATGAATTAATAATAAAGAAATTAATTAAACGTAATATCAATCCAATGATATATTCGCGATTTTTATTTATACGCAACAAGAAAATCAAATATAATATACGATATGTGAATGAAGAAAGTTATTTATTACTTGTGATTAAAACGAAAATTTGTTCATTAAAATTTGCTGACCAAATTGACCCCATTTTAGATCATTGAGAATTTTATTACCTTTCCTCGTTCAAACTTAACCCAATTGCTGAGGTTACAATTTAAAATTTTATATGAAAGAATTAAAAAAAAAGAAACAGAAAAAATAGAAGTCATCAACACACTCGTGCTTTCTATCTTTATTTCGCGCACACACACACACATATACATGTATATATATATATATAGAGGATGGGGTTGAAAATATAAACGGCAGGAGAGACGACACGAGAATGTCGAGGGGGCCTTCCGCCGTTAGGCGAATTGCATCTGGGAATTGAGGTGCACGTAGTAGGATGCATCCTCTAGCTGGATGCACTGCGAATGCAATAACAATAACGTCGATGGCACTCCGACAATCACGGGGACGACGAGGATGATGACGTTGTAACGGCACCGATAATAAAACCCCTCATCCCCAGTCCCCCTCCTCCGATATATATCTCTCTGTATATCACTGTATAGGTTTTTTTTGATCCTCATATTGCACAGATTTAAACGGATTTGATGTTTGAAAAAGAAAATATAGACAAATTAAACAAAAAGCTTTAGCCTCCAATGTAATTTTCAAGCAACCTTTTACATTTCGTATAACAACAAAAAAAGAAGAAAATATATTATATAATACAAATCTTTCTTTCGAGATAAAACGCGAAAAGAAAAATCGAACATTTATGATTTCACGTTTCTCGTACGTTGTTTCAACTTCCATTTGTAAAAGAAATTCGAGATGTTTTATCATTCTCTCTGCGAATCGGATTGTTTTCCGATGTAAAATATTAATGGTTACAGGTAGATACAGCAACAACACAACACACGTATGCAAAATACGAGAATAGTTACATTTGTACGAGAATGATTTGCGCGTTCGAACGTTTCATCTCGCGATAAAAGATAACGCAACGACAAAGTGACAAACATTTTAATCATAAAATTGATAGTCAGTCGATATCAGTCTCCTCCCATCAATATGACAACAACGACAACGACAACGACAACAATAATAACAGTGAAACGCGTTGTTGTATCTATGGCGAATTCGATTGTAGCAATTAATTATCGTACCACATTGCAAATCGATGATAGGAAAAGGAAGGGGTGGGGGATGATGGGGTTGGGGGTGGGAGTGATGGTGGTGGTGGTGTAATCTGGTGATCAAGTCTCTCTCGCATTGGGCAATTAGTTGAAACATTATTAAATTTGAATATCGTTCCCTTGGGGGTTTGTTTGCTGCTCGGCTCTTACCAAGAAGAGAGAGATCGGCATATCCGTATTTGCTAATTACTTACTAATCCCGTTTTCCCAAGTAATTAGGAACTTATTAATGCGGAAGATCAAACAAAGTACGTTTACACAACACCCCTCCACTCCCTCCCCCCCCTTCCCTCGCCACCTCCCAGATATAGTATGATGGTATATTCAAATTCTTACCTCCTATTCCCCTTTTTTGTTTTATTCAAGTAGACACTTTACATAAACGCGTGAAAATGTAAGTGACACCGGTGAAAGGTGTGTAAGAGAGAGAGAGAGAGAGAGAGGAGGAGGAGGGGAGGGGGAGCAAAAGAATCTTTTGAGAGAAATCACGGAATACTTCGAGCCTGACTTATTCGTTTTCACGGCAGTTTCTATCTTGGAATGTTCCCTTTCTTTCCCTTTGCGATTCCTTTCTCGAATAATTAATGCACGTTTTTCCCTTTCTCTCTTTCTCTTTCTCTTTCTCTGTCTCTCTTGAGGGAAACTTTTCCTTCAGTTTGCTATACCGACTTCTTTTTTCTTTTTTTCTTCTTTTTACGTATTTTTCCTTTTTATCTCCGACGTTAGGATACAACGGAAAGAATACGAATAGAAGGAAAAAGAAGAAAGAAAGAAAGAAAGACAAAAATGGGATGGGAGAAAACAGGACGATAGGAAAGATAAGGAAACATACGACAGGATAACTATCTTTTCAATTCGATTGCTTTTCAATTCGATTGAGTATCCCGATAAATAGTAGTAACTAAACGTAATCGACGTATCTACAGAAATCCCGTCTTTCCCCTGTCCCCTGTCTCTGTCCGCTTATTTCCCGTCGCAACCCTTAACAGGGAGCGGGGGGGGGTCGTCGCATCGATTCGATTTTCTTTATTTTACGAGATTTGCCAATCGTTGGATAATTACTTCGCGAGAAACGCGATACGTTAGTGAGTCGTCATGCGCGATAAATTTTCTCTCTCTCTCTCTCTCTCTTTTGGTCTCTGAAATGGCAACCTTACGATTACGGCTTTCTAAATGGCCATAAGCATCGAAGCGACCCGAGAACTAACTCTGCAATCTGCAATCGCCGTAAAACGCTGAATTTAAGTTACCATTAATTTGGTATTACATCTTTGCTTGTATGCATGTCTCTCTCTCTCTCTCTCTCTCTCTATGTATTATATATATATGTGTGTGTGTGTGTATATATATGAGAAAGAGAGAATGAATTCACATGTAAGAGGGTAATATTACTCTCTCGTGGAAGGATCGTTTAAATCGTACTGTATAATACATAAATTCTGACAATGCGAAAGTAGTAGCTTATTTTGAACTACCGTCTGACTTATCGTCGATCTCTACTACTCACTGGGTATAATCAATTTCGTTAAACCATCGCTATATAATACGCATACATATGAGAATAGAAAAAAGTAAGAAGAGAAGAGAAATATTTTCACGTAGTTTGGAAATAGGGTTTGAAAGTAAAGGATATGTCTGTGTAAATGCGTATCTGTCTTTGTAAGTGTGTGTATGTGTGTGTGTGAGTGGAAGAATGGGATTGTGCAGAGTAGAAATGCGGTTTTTGGGACGATCCGATGGAAACGCAAATCGGACGACGATCTCAGAAGCTCCAACGGTAATTTCTAAAGTTCCCAAGACGATGGAAACTGGTTGGTAGGGTTACACTATGTAAGTGAAGTAGCCGAGAAAATCTGGATATCTCGTTAGGGTATAGTACGGACTAGTAGTCAGTTCTCTCTAGTGACTTCACCTCCTTCTCTGGCTCGTTTCTTAGCCAAATAATTAATACATACAAGTCTCTTAGGAATAAGGAAGGAATTTGGTAGAAATGTTGCTGGTGTTACTACACTGCTGATATTGCTCTGTTGCGTTGTTGTTTTGTTTGTTCATGCTCGTATAAACGCCCTTGCAATATTCTTCCTTCCTTCTCCTCCACCTCCTCTTCCCTAATCCTCCTTCTCATTGTACGTTCTACCGTCCACACAAAACGTTACGTTAACGTTTGTGATTATTTTCTCGATCGTGGAGGAAAACGTTAACGATAATATTTTCTACTTTGGTGATAAAGCATGATAAACGGATGATTTAGAAGAAGAAGAAGAAGTAGTAGTAGTAGTAAGGGACGTCAATAGTCAGACGATAAATATTATTCCACGCACGAGGGTAGAATATAGGTATTAGATATTAAGTAGTACGAGTCGAGGATAAATCCATCGTATCAAATATGACAGCCAACTAAAGAAGAAAGGATATACTCGATTATCTTTCTTTCAACGTAGAGAAGTAGAATAAGAAGAAAGAAGAAAAAGAAGAAAAAGAAAAAGGGGGAGGAGAAGTAAGGAGGATCATTACGAAGAAAGATATCCATTTTTCGTGGATCCGAGCTCGACTCATTCTGGCAAATAAAAGAAATGCTTCCGAAAGTTGGTAGACCTTTTTGAGAAAGAGACGAATAAGCGTATAAAGGATATCAAGAGAGAGAGAGAGAGAGAAAGAGAGAAAGAGAAAAAGAAATAGAAAAAGAGAGAATGAAAGAGAGGAAAATAGTGGAACCTGGAAGGGAAACGATTCGATCTCATCACGGAGAGGGTGCAGTTAGTAACATCTGGTGCCGAGAGGGAACACGAGAGGGACGGGCAAAGGGAGGAGCTTGAGGAAGAGGTTACACGCATAGGGTAGCAAAAGAGAAAGAGAAATAGAAGTAGAAACGTCCTTGCTAATGCGGACGGTCTTCTCTCGCGTGCGGTTCCCGTAGTTGAAGTTGCGTCTCGCAACAGTCTCTACTACCACGAGGGTGAAGAGAGAGAGGGACGTGTAAAGGGCTGAGGGTTTTACCAAAAGGAAAACGAAATAGAGAGAGAGAGAGAGAGAAATAGAGAGGTACATTAGCCGCAAAGGGGATGCTACGAGGATCTCTCAAACTGTCGTCAGGACTTAAGTTTGCTTTTTCTACAATCCGAAATGTACGACAGAAGGCGGCAATATCCGAAGGGAAATTCGCGAGGGCGTGATATTTCTACTACTACCACCACCACCACCCCCGTGAATATTTTTCTTTTACTTCTTTCTTTCCCTTTTCTCTCTCTGTCGTTATTCTTTACCGTTGGAAGAAGAAAAAAAAGGATGGAGGAAAAGGAAGGAAAAATTGAACGATTCTCTGCTACTTCTCTTATTCTTCTTATTCTTCTTATTCTTCTTCTTCGTCGATAGTAGTACCGATCGTTACTCCGTATATAGCGTGCGAAAAACGAATCGTATACATTTCGGAAGACAAATGTTCGTGAACACGGCCACGCCCTCGTTTATTCTTTTCCCCCTCCCCCCTTCGGAAAATATTTGAAACTGATGGAAAGAAAAAAAAAGATATGAATAAAGAAATAATAAAATTCCCTCCTCCTCGCTCCCTCCCACCGCCCGTGTACATTTTTTTTATCTTCACAACGAAATATTATTATATTCTTGCTACAAATTAGGTAGATCGTTAACGTTGATCGTACGACGACGACGACGACGAGGTTATAAAGGAAATAGAAAATATGAAATAATGAATGAAACTGAAACAAAAGGGGAAGAATGAAGAAAAAAGAAAAAAAAACAAAAAATAATAATAAAAATTGCAAACGACCAGTGCGGTGGAAACAGGGTTTGCATGTTGGAACGTGAATATAATTCGTCTTGTAACACGAACGCTACTGCTGATATGTAGAATGAACAGAGATAGGAAGGAATGGGTAATATAATTTGAGCCAGGAGTATCGACATATTGGATTCTGCAGTCGAAACGGCACCCTCTAAACCGACGTATCTCGTTATATCGTATTTGCATTCGATCTGTAGCTTGACGTGGGACGACAGCTACGTTGACGGCCGCCAATTCCTACACACATCCAGTGATAGCTATTGCAATAGTAGTACGATATGTTTCGGATCGTATCATCCTTTCTTATCTTTCATATCTCACTCACTTTCTCCGATACTTGTCATTAGAGACAGCCAGAGAAAGAGAGAGAATGAGAGGGTAAAAAGTAGAGATAAATCCTTCTTGACACGCAAAAAAAGAAAAGGAAAAAAAGGAAAGGGAACAAAATCCCACAGATTGATCCCGCCGTGTCGTGTCAATCTGTGATAGGAACGGGAACGGCTTAGATTAATGGGAATGACCTTTCAAGACAAGAAAGAGAACAACGAGTGACGCGTGTTAAGGAAGCTAAATGCTAATCGCTAAGTCACGATCTTAACAGAAATTAGATAAAGAGAAAGAAAGAGAGAGAAAGAGAGAGAGAGCAAGTAACACGATACAGATCTCTGGCTCGTTTTTAACAATGTAAGAACTTGATATCGTTAGTTTAGATATCGCGTGCGTAGAACTCGAAACACGTTAGTTACGAGAAGGAAGCGCATACTTCAAGCTCTCTTTGGATAGCGCAGAAGTAAGCGGTAGGAGCTTACCTTAGTTGAAATGAAAGAGAAATAAAGAAAGAAAGGAAGAAAAAGAAAGAAAAAAAAAACAAAGCGATAGGTATATAAGAATACGACGAATGCGGGAGTCCTGAAACGATAACGAACCCTTCTTCCACTCGACAAAGTTCCGCGATTCGAAGAGAGGTTAAAGGGTAGGAACTGAGGGCTGGAGGGGGACGGGGGTGGGGGAATGGAAGGAGTTGGATGGAAAGCGTGGCCGGATAACTCGGCAGCAGGGATTGGTTCGTTAATGTTATCGGTGGCTCGCGTGATGTGGAACATAAAGCATCGTACCTTCTTGAATTTCGTTCCCTTTGTGCGCCTGGGAATTTATGTTACTCCAATCCTGTCGCACACACCACACGGGGCACTAAAGTAAGAGAGAAAGCTGAGAGAACTAAAGGAGGATGAGAGGAGGAGGAGGAGGAGGAGGAGGAGGGTAGTTGTGAAGGTGGAGAACGGTTAAGAAAAGGGGAGGGAGGATTTTGCGATAATACCTTAGAGCTAGCTAGCTTAGCTACTCTCTTTGCTTCATTTACTCTTATAACAAAGATTTTTCTTCGGGATCTGTTATTTAACAGAAAATAAAAGGAAATCGAGAAAGAGAGAGAGAGAGAGATAACTTGTGTATTGGATTAGCTAATAATACAAATTTATCTTTCGAAATTTTTAGTATTTTATATATAACTAAATAAATAGTAATAGTGTTGACCGATCAAATATTACTGCGATCCTTCTGCCTATGGTTCTCCAACAAGTTGATTATTTTGTTTATATTTAAATAAATAATACTAGTATTTTGTATTTATTAGACCAACCTGTAATATTAATGAACACTCTCTATCTCTTTCTTTCTTTCTACCTCTCCCACAATCTTTCAATTTACGATTCACTGAGAGATTAAGTAGACCGACATCAAAGGACGAATATGACGATACGGTTAACTCTCGAATGGTAACCTCAAGGGGTAGACAGGACTTGTCATATTTTCGATGAAATTCCATTAGACCGTATGTGGTCCCCTGTGAAATGCAGCGTGCTGCTACTAGCTGTTGCTGCTGCTGCTGCTGCTGCTGCTGCTATTACTGTTACTGCTGCTGCTGATGATGCTGATGCTGCTACTGCTGCATCGCTTGCTAGTCGTTCTTCTACAGAGTACCTACATGAATCGTTCGTGCTCACACGATGAACTGTACTCTCTCTCTCTCTCTCTCTCTCTACCTTCTGTCCATTTACGGTGGTTAGCAGCAGTTCACTCACGCGAACCATTAGCACCTCGTGAGTTACGCTTTGCCTCGGTATAAAGCTCTTTCTCTTTTTCTCTTTCTCTTGCTTGCTTGCTTGCTTGCTTGCTTACTTGCTCGTACAAGCATACACTTTCTCTTGCGTGTATCTATGGGTTACCCAAAGAGACGACCCTTGGAATCTCTCTCTCTCTCTCTCTCTCTCATTCCTCGTACTCCATCTTCTCCTGCTCTCGCGTATCGCTCTCTCGTGCCTTGTATATTAATTATTTCAGACGGAAAAGGGTAGCAAGGTGGTGCCACTACCATCACCACCACCATCACCATCACCGCCAATACTAACACTAACAACAACAACACCATTGCCCCTGGGTTTTCCCCTTGGGAGATAGAGAAAGCATGACGGGGGTGAGGGGGAAAGGAAATTGCATAGATACCGCGGTAAATTACATTGACCCAGATTTTCTCTCTCTCAATCTGTCTTTCCTTCTATTTTCTGACGACTTTTACTTTTTCTACCTATTAACGATAGCCTTACTACTACTACTACTATTACTAATTTTGAAACATCATTAGTCGTTATTTAATCCTTTTCTTACGAGATTAGAACGAACTCTTAAGGATGGTTAAATATTTTTCTCGCTGGAAGAGGATTTTAAAAAGAACAACAAATGGCGGGAAATTTGAAATAGCTCGTAACTAACGGTCGCTTTCTTTGAACTTTTGTACAACAACGATATCGCATTACGTTCAACGCGAAATAAAGAATGAGAGAAAGAGAGAACCCCGGACTCCTTTGCCATATCTCGTTGACTCTTTCGGCGGCGGAATAGCAAGTTAAAAGTATTTCGTGGTTAACCCTTGGGACGTTATGAATTGCACTTAAAGGAGGACCTCGACCCATAGATTAACCTCCGTTTCAATTAATCACCCGGTATACTGACGGAACTCGATCCATCTCTTTTTCTCACTCATACACACGCACACATACATATATATATATATACATACACGTATACATTTCTATCAGGAAACGAACAAAAAAAAACAATTGTTCTTAGAAATACGATTTAAAGTTGGTCGATTATAAAAATGAACATTCCATTTCGCGTCCTTGATAATCGATTCTGTTCGTTCGTTCCCTCGCAGAAATAGCCCACGATACTTAAACCGAATAGAAACCGAAGTAGCTCTTTATCGTTTAAAACTAATGAGTTAATTGCCTATGCCGGATATTACTCGTTCCGAACGAGCGACTTTTTTCATTGTATTGCTTTTTTCTGTGGTTTTTTTTTCTTTTTTTTCTTTTCTTTTTTTTCGTTGCGAAACAAAATCTACTCTTTACCGGTATCATGTAGTTTATACAAATTTTATTTCACATTTAAATGTTAATACAATGCTCAGGTAATTTATTGTCTACCTTACTTTACCTTACCTTACCTTACCTTACATTACATTACTTTACTTTACGTTCATTCTTTCGACCATCTGGAAACCACGAGGAAAATAACTTAACACACTGAAAAGGATTTAACGATAATTTACGTAGTGATATAAGCAAGTCTTTATGCAGTATATGCAAACTGCTCGTCGTTGGACGTTCCTTGTTCTATCTCATTTAAAGTGGTGGTGGTGGTGGTGGTGGTGATGGTGGAGGAGAGATGTTATTGCTAGGGTAGTTTATTATGCGGTACGTAAACGTTTGCGTATGCTCAAAGAGCAACGACAATACCCCTTGTTTACAGTGTAGTAAATGAACATGCATGTAAAAGTACATTAATATACTGTTATAAATGTTTTATTCATATAAAAGCATTTGTATCATAAGAAAGATATTAAATGATATTACTAATTATAACGTATACTAGTTGATTATGAAAAAATTGAGATAAATTACTGCTATCTTTTAAATAAAAATTAAAAAAAAAAAAAGAAAAGTGATAGAGAGAAGAAAATCATATGACGTGATAATACGTCCTAATTTCCTATATGACCTTATTTTTCGTATGAATACACCAGGTCAGATGTACAATTGCACTTTATTCTTTAATGCAATCTAATTTCTCTCATTTAACCAATCGATCACTTTTTATTGTTCCGTATTTAAAAGTACTAATCCAAGTTTATCGAAATGTCAATACTTAACGAGATATTTAACATTTCGACGTCGAGATAAATTGAATGCCATTAAAAATGAAATTAACCGATGAATGCATCGATTAAAATTATCCTCTATTATTTATTTCTATATTTTGTTGTTTATTCGAAAAAGATTAGTAACCCGATATCAGTTTCCAAAATTATCCTATATCACTCTTTCTCTTTCCATCACTGTTTTTACACTCCGCTAACAAAAGGAAAGTTATAAGGGATGATACTTCGGTAAGGATAATGCTTGGGATATTCGCCATAACATACATATATCAATCTCAGCTGGATTAAGCCAGGCTCAGGAGCTGCTTAAGTCCGGCGTATCCATTAAACTCTCGTCAGGAGGCGCCTAGTACGTGACACGCCGGTGGTCTTAAGCAAGTTTGATGAAACTTTTCCGCGTCGTGGAAGGAAAGGTGAATGACGTGTCACGAGAAAGAGAGAGAGAGAGAGAGAGTGGAAAACAGTCGAGCCGAAAGGGTCGACGCACTCTTCTTCTAGAGGAAAAATACTGTCTCTAGATATACACTATATATATAAATCATCCCTTATATATTACACATTAAATATATAATGTAATATATGTGTGCGTTTATTTATATATATAAATATGTAAAAAACAAAGCGTTACGTTTAAGTTTCATTTTTTACACTTTTTTCTTTTTATATAAAAAAAAACTTTCCTTCCCGTTTACCGACAAGATTATTTTTCATTCTAAACGATCCGACTAATGAAAATGATTATTTTTCTTTTTTTGTTTTAGCTCTCGGAGCTCGAGCAGCGTGTCTTGGAGGCCGAGGGCAGAGCCGATGAAGCGGAGGATAAGGTAATATTAACTAAAAGTATAATATAAAAAGGGAAGAGAATGAAAGAGAATAAAAGAGAAAGAAAGAAAGAAAGGATTTGTAGAAGAGTTCGTGTCGTTCATTGATAGGAGATATATACTCCGTTGGAAGAGTTTGCGAGAAATCGTTCGAGTTGGATGAACACGAGTAAACATTGGGTCGGGTTCGAAGCGAGAAACGAGTGGATTTAATCGGGTGTAGAAAAATTTGTTGAGAGTGTTTCTCACGATGAATCTCTCTTGCGTGAAGTAGCGACAGACAGACTGCTCGAGAACAATCGACCGTAAAAAGACATTCAAGTGCTGCTACTATTTTCTTTCTCTCTTTCTATCTCTCTCTCTCTCTCTTTTTTTCTTTCTATTCCTTTTTCCCTTAACCGTAAATAATACATATAGTATTAATGTCAGTTACAACGAGTACGAGTTAGCTCGGAAAATTGCTACGCCATTTTTTCGCTCGACTAATTCTTCTTCTTTCTCTTTCTCTTTCTTTTTCTCTCTCTTTCTTCGCAACGATTTGTTTGAAATAATTACTGAATTTTATCCCGAGACTTCCGAGGGAATATAAATAATTCATCGAAAACGAGCGGGGTTCCCATTTTCTTTCCTCTCCTCTATTCTTTATATTATTCTTATGCTGAATTATTATATTTCTTTTCTATCTTCTCTACTCGTTGAACACGTTTTTCATTCGAAAACGAATTTGCGATTGAGAATTTTTATTCGTTTGTCTTTTCTCCCCCATCCTCCTTAGATTTGTTTGATCTTTTCATTCGTACTGTAATACCGAATCCAATATCATCTAATCGTATAACAAACAATTTCTCGTCAATATCGGAATTATGTCACAAGTGGAATTAAATGTCCGATAGACCACTCGTGAAAATCTAACAAAGTGTATCTATGAGAGTTTCCTTGATCATTGGAAATATTTGTTCGAACGTTCGATACCATTCTGTATTACCGACGAGGAACTTTCAATCCACTTTGAGCTTTTTTACCCCCCACACTCCCAACCCCCCTTTTCTCATTCTCTTTCTTTCTCTTTCTTTTCGATTTCATCGATTTGTACTTGTGCACAAGTTATTACCTCCATACAGTCACTCACCATTCTTACCGACTGATCCAAATTCTCTCGTACCCATGGAAAATATCACCCGACGAAATTAGAACTTACCAACAGATGGCAACGTATCGGGCACGGGGCATTTAGTTTCCCCAATTTATTTCTACCGATCTGTTATCCAATTTCCGATATTAAAGAGGACCACCTTATCGACGCTATTTTGCATCGATTTTTGAACAGATGTTTTTTTTTTATTACGATCGTTGTTTTCTTTTTTTCTTTTCTTTTATAAAACACAAAGTACATGTTGTTTATAAAATGGAGTAATCGTTTTAATCGTAATAAATCTAATATTTATTATCAAATTTAAAAAAGAAATGAAAAATATAATAAATCAATTTAATTTAAAAAAAAAAAAAAAGTAATGATCAAACAATGCATGCACATTTCGAGAACGAGTTACGTGTTTGGAATAATTTTGTATTAAAAATGATATAAAAATCGCGGGTAAAATATACACTCGTTAGCTTCCATTGAATTAATTCATAATAGTAATAATAATAGTAGTAGTATAGTAATAGTAGTAGTAGTAGTAGTAGTAGTATCGTATCGTATCGGTTGGTACTCTCGCGGGTAAATTCTGTGTCAGGCAGGGCGCATGTTAGGCTGGCATTGATTTTTGTCTCTCTTGCCGTCTCTCTTCGAGCAAAAGAAAGAGAGAAGGAAGAGAGCAAGAGAACACGAGAGAGAGAGAGAGAAAGAGAGAGAGAGAGAGAGTACGAGAGAAGCACGAGAGAAGCACGAAGAGAAAGAGAAAGAGAAAGAGAGGAGAGTAAGATGGCCGACGAAGCGGCCGACGAGACCGCCGTTTTGTTATGACCTCGAAATTCCGTCTTAAGAGTCGCGAACCACGGTCACGTGTTATACTCGCGATAGTTTTCATATTTTTCTAACTATCCTATCCGATAAAAATACCGATTAAAATCAATTCCCGTCGGTTGTAAATTATCGTGAAAGTCTCTTATTCAAACGATCCAAGAGTTAGTTGACCACCTCGAGAATTATGGATACTAGCAGGTGACACTGATGAAAGGTAAAACAGTAGGAATTGTAATCAAGAAATTACGAGCTTTAAGTGTTTCCCGTTTAATTTACGTAAAAAGCTTTTTTCACTTGTCCTATCTTTGTTTTGCAGACTGAACACACACGCATATGCATGTATATACTGATGTACATATTTAGGTGTGTGTGTGTGTGTATATATATATGTATGTATGCACTTGCACAAAGAAAGTGAGAGGGAGAATGATTTTTTTTGAATCACTTGTATTCTTCCTACTCGTTGAACCGTTTATAAAAAGTTCTTCATCGAATTCGTTAATTCATCCAAACGAGAAAGAGAGAAAGAGAGAGAGAGAGAGAGAGCTGGTCATATCGTCGCTCCAATTTCCCCTGTCTTTCGTGATTCACTACTCGTGATTCACAATACGGTGAATACGTTTATAACCTTCTCTTAAGTTACATTCTACTAGCGATAACTTTAAAAAAGAGATTCTTTTGATACGTCAGATATTATCTTAATTAGAGTACATTGGCCACTTGTGTTATTATTATTCTCCTCGCGTACACCATGCTTGGCCTCTTACGTTTGTTTCTTTCATAATTAATACCGCGTAATTTTTCTTATCTTTTCTTTTCTCCTTTTAAACCAATTGTTTATTATTCGAAGAAACATTTTTCTCTCTCGCAACTTAGATAAATTTATTATTAATCTAATTTTGATTTGCACGCGAGTAAAAATTGTATTTTCGATGAAAGAAAAATTGATCGAACGTGTTTTGAATATTATAATATTTTCGAAGTTTAAAAATGGAACACAAATTGTTTTCTGTTCTGTAAATGGCTGATTTTACGCGTGTGCGTACCTAAAATATATAAAATAAAAATACACACTTAACACGAGAGAGAAAGAAAAGTGTGGAGAAAGAAAACCAACCCACGTTGAAAGAAACGTCCTTTTGTCCCGCGTCGATCAGGGTGGCGCGCACACGGACGAAAACTAAAAAGAGAAATTATAATAAAAAAAATAAAAAAAAAAATAAAAAAAAGCTTCGTAAAGAATAGCATTTAAGAGGCAATTTACGGTGTATATACGCGTCTTTCTCTGTGACTTTAACGACGGCGAGTCAGTCGGCTTTTTGACGCGACGGGACGCGACTTTTAGAAGAATTGGCAAGAATCCAATTCGTGAGTAATACTGCACTTCCCGTGAGTGAGTGAGCACCCGCGCACCACACAACAAACAAAATAAATCATCCCGTATAACGCAGAGACGTTTAGGCGTTGTTTTTTTTACCCTTATTTTTCTTTTTTTTTTGTTCGTTCGTTGCAGTAATGGGGTTCTATGTTATTAGTATTAGTAAAAAACTACCATGGTAAATAGAATAGTAATAGTAGTAGTAGTAGTAGTAGTAGTAGTAGTAATAATAGTAGGAAGGTTCTCGAGGTTCTCTCTTTAAATATTTCAGTGCGACGCCGACTCCTCATCGACTTTCACCCCCTCACTCTTTATCCACAACGATTTCTTTTTCTTTTTCCATTCGTACGATTGAAAGAATTCAGGGTTTTATTTTTGTATGTCTTTATTCAATATATACTGCCAAATATCTCGGCACAATTGAATGATGCTTGAGAGATAATCTCTGAACATTTCGGCGATTTAAATTGTATGTAAAAAAGCTTTATTATCGAATTGTCACGTTGGAATGTTTTCCCTCGAATATTCCGACAATCTTTATTTTACGATTGTAAAGTAAAAGTAAAAGAGAGAGAAGGGTGATTTAGTCGCGTGCACGAGCCACGTGGGCTAGAGAAAGAGAGAGAGAGGGAAAAAGGGTGTTCACGGATTGATGGTGGTGATAGTTGATACACATCGGGTTATTTTCGTTCGTACTTATTTTAATGAATTTTAACGATTTTCCAATTAATTTCTTTTGTTCTGTCTACTTTAACGCATACATATATTCTCCATCTTTGTCCGTTTGTCTCTTCCTCATTAACCTCTTCCCTCTTATAATCATCGTGGAGTCTCCCACGCAAGTCTACGCTTCACCATGGATAGCACAAATCGATAAATCTCAAGGCAGCTTCCGTAGCTTGCAGTATCTCTAACCTTCCTTCCTTCCTTCCTTCCTTCCGACTCTTCCCCCTCCCCTTCCCACCCACATCATGCCTTATCTCAGGAGACTCCTGTCTTTTTCGATCAAACAGGAAAAGGGTTCGAAGTTATCATCAAAGTTGTCAAGAGTTTATAATCTTGAAAAAAGCTTTCATTCGACAATGTTTCCCTTTAAGATGTTATCGTTAACGCGAGTAGGTCAGTGACATGTCCAATCAGCGTCCTTGACTTTCATCGAAGCTTGCATTTGAACAGATCATCATGATTGGCTACGACTGAATATAGTCGCGTCGAGCAAAGAAGAGACGCGCATGCATGTAGGTCTTGTCGTCGTTAAAGATAAAGAGAGAGAGAGAGAGAGAGAGAGAGAGAGAGAGAGAGAGGGAGAGAGAGAAATGACGACTTTGGCTCTCCCCGATTCTCTTTCTCCCATTTTCTCTTGTTCTCTCTTTCTCTCTCAGGGTCATCGTCTCGTCAGAGGATGATGGTGTGCGCCGCGTGTATGCATACGGCTCCTACGGTATCACCATCGATTCTCCCATTGGCCAGAAGCCAACGTGACTCACCGCCTCTAGGAAACCCCCGCGGTTTATGTACTTCGAGTTCGTTCAGTTTGCTTCGATCTCGAAACCAGCACGGTTCTATTCTTATTCTTCTTCTTCATCTTCTTCATCTTCTTCATCATCGTCATCATCATCATCATCATCATCAATTTCATCTTCTTTGTCCTCGTCGTTTGTTGTTGACTATCTCGAATAATTGTTCGTTCAAAAGTAGTGATCGATGTATTCAGTTAAAACAACGTTTTAAATCTAATCGTATATTGTGCATTTTGTTTGTTTGTTTATCTTTACATTAGAAAATTAATTGAAATTTGAGAAAACAAAGTAGGAACTAGGATCGATCAGTTACCATGGCTCCTCAGAATTTGGGTAAGGCTTGGACCGAGTTTTGGGGATTCGTTTTAATACCTTCTAGAACGATTAATCGAAGGGAAATACGACGAGATGGGGTGTAGAAATGAAAGGAGGAAGAGAGAAAGATGAACAACGCGTGGGGTTGCCTATCCTTCCAACCAACCCTCTTTGTATCTCTCTCTCTTTCACTCTTTCTCTCTCTCAAATGAAAAAGGGGTTGCAAAACGTTCGTGGGAAACGACAGGACTTGGGTACTCTCCTCGTTTTTCTCCTTTTTATCATTAGTCCTCTCATTCGAGGGTACTCGAGAAACTAAGTGTGAACTTGAAAGGGTTCCTACGATCTACAAGGGAATACCTTTTTGTTGTTTAAACATAATATATAAGAAAGAAAGTTTATCGATTTTACTCCGCGTGTATGATTGTATCGTTCTGAAATATCTTTGAGGGTTAAAAAGATGGATTAAAGTATAGAAAAGAAAGAATGAAATATCGATATTAGAAGACGCATGGAGGAAACGAGAGGAAAACATTCATCGGTCGGAGGATTTTATCGTGAGCGTATTGATTTTCTCGATATATATATATATATATATACTCCCCTTGTACTAGTGGACGCAACTCTGTCGCTGTTCTGCGTCGGTTTACGTCGAGCGTTAAGGCGATATCGATTTTTGACAGCTGCTACGGAACCGAAAAGCACGTTTAGAAAGGGGTGCACGAGGGTAGCACGCAAAGACACGCTACCCGCACGCGGGTAGCCCTTCGATGAGTACCGCGGAGTGTGCGTACGCGCGTTCATCTTGTTCACTTCTTTTGTTTTTTTCGTTAGTTTTCTTTCTTTCCCTTTCTTGGTCGTTTAGAATTACCAATTGTGGGAATGGATAGAAAAATAGATTCGTTAAGTAATTAAATAGAAGAGAAAGAGAAACATGACAGTTGTATTTCTAAGGTACGGATGATGGAGGAGCGGCTGGTGAAGGGTGAATACTGCCTGAGCACATCCGGCGTTGGTTCTCCGCCTCATTCGTTGCCGTCAACTTCCGGCACACAGAATGAAAAGCTCGAGGACGTTCGATGTGCTTGCATCTCGAAATTAGAGACCCAGGTCGAGGAACAGGTGAGTAATCATTTTTCTTATTAGATTATCGTTATTCATACCGGTAAACACGTTTATATACTTTATCGTCAATTCTTTCTACGAAATTCGATAAGACCTTATCGTACTTTATCTTCTACCTTGTCATCTTCGATCGTTCTTAGAGACAATTAAGACTGCAAGATGCGAGACAAGTTGAGGCGAAAGCCGCTAGAATAAAGGAATGGGTTACCAATAAGTTACGGGAACTCGAACAACAGAATCAACATTTGAGGGAGCAGAATAACAAGTGCAATCAACAATTGGAATTATTGCGTAATCACATAACAAATATCGGTTTGAAACCACCCGTGAGTAATATAACGATGTGGACAAATAAAACGTATATTGTTCAGTGATTAAAATCACGTACGATTCTATTAAAACGAATTTGTTCTTGTTCATAGGCACCAACGAGGGCATCCCTTTCTTTGGAAGTAGATCCAACGTTGCGTAGACGATCGGAAAGCTTAGAAGGGACACCTCAGACCGTACCGGAAAACGTTCAAAGTTCCGTAGCCGAACCACAGACCGGCAGCAAGCACAGAAGACATCTTTCCGCGTGTGGAACCATTCAACGTGGAATACCAACCACCAACATGGATTCGAGGTAGAGCAGCTCTCATCTTCTTATCAAAATTAGAAACCAATTTAATAACTTTCCTTACTTTTCCTACTATGTATCATCCATTATCCGTTCTTAATAGATCACCAGACTTTTGCCAATCTAATCATTTGAATTCGTCGTTGATCAAACGTACCCTGATTCTCCTTGGGAGGTCTCACGACGTAATAGCGGCGCCCGACTTTCCGAACCGTGGTACCCTGTAACGTCCTGGGACTTCCTGCGGGGATCTCTCGACTTGTGTCATTTTCGAAATCTTGCTTCTGTTTCTTCATTTTTTCTTTTTCTTTTTTCCGTTCTATTCTTCTGTCGATCGAAAATCTATTTTACCGATCCGATGATACACATCACGCTTAACAATTCACGCGCGTGCACGTGCCTTTTATTAATTTCTTTCTTTGATTATCAGACAAATAATCCGTTCTCTATATTTCTGATGTTTTTTTTCTTTTTTTTTTTAATTTAAATACCTGTTTTCTTTTTCTTTTTCTTTTTTTTTTTTTTATTAAAATTATTCTATCCTTGTTACTCGTTCATTTTTTTTTCCAACAGCTTACTCTCCGAGGAGCTAGCGGCAGCTGTGGAAAATTTGGTGATGCTGCCCAATATACCAGGCGTTTCCGAGACTAGTGGTAGAGACAGTGGTAGCTCTGAGGCTGTGCACGATTACGCGGAGATTTATACGCCAAGTAGAGAAGGAATGAATTGGGGACAGAACAGTGGACAAGGTCCCAGACCACCTACACCGCCTCTTCATAGATTTCCCAGTTGGGAAGCAAAGATATATCAGGTAACGTCTCGTACGAGACTCCTATGTTTCTTCGAGTATTTCTCAACTTCGAAGATGGAGTTGAGAAACTTTGTCCTTAAATTATATTTCTTTCTTTCTTTCTTTCTATTTTCTGTTGTACACAATCGTATATCTTCTCGTAGGTGGCAGACGGTGGCCTTGGCATCGGTCCACCAACGAACGAAGAATCGGCACCATCTTCGATGACTAACACAACCAGTTCATCGAAACATTCTCAAGCTACTACTGGACATAATTTAACGGCACATAATTCTCAAGGCTATTGCGATATATCGGTTCCTGTATATGCTACTGTTAAAGGTAAATATAACACATACTACCGTTAAATTAAATTACAATTTTAAATTGAGATACTATATTGTTTCGATTTGTGTTTGTAGGACGTGCTAGCCAAATCAGATCAATGCCGTTTGGTGACAGTTCCGATGACAGTTCGGACGGTGAAGAACATCCGAATCAAACGGAAACCAATACTAGAATTACCAATAGTTCTTCAGATAATACAGATTCTTCTCTCGGTAGTGGGAGTAGTCCATCGAAGAGCGTGAAAACGACTAGCAGTTTAAGTCCAGCGAAAAGAAGCTCCAGTGGCTCTCCCAGCAAAAGCGTAAAACGTGGTGAGTTTCTAGATAATGATCTTTTCTATTTGTTTGTCCTAGTTAGTTCTGTTATTCTCGTTGGAAAGTATCGAACTCCCGGCAACTTCGAAATATTCCTTTTCACAGATACCTCACTTGAATCTGGCTTGTCAGAAGATTATGCCATACCACCTGACGCATTGAGCTCGACGTCTCTCGAGTCGAGCATGCCCAGTCTTTTGATGCGAGTTTCCGGTGAAAGTCCTAAGAAACAGGAATCTTTAGAAAAGACTGGACACTTGGCGAAACTTGGTGGAAAGTTGAAAACTTGGCGTAAGAGATGGTTCGTTTTAAAGAACGGAGTGCTCACTTATTGGAAAAGTCAAAATGACGTCAATAGAAAACCTCAGGGTCAAATTGTGTTGGATGAAGTTTGCAGGTAAATATGATAACACGTCATTTTGATAATGTTATTTGTGTATTATTTTATTGTCAAAGTGTTTAACGATATTTTTCTTTATTCGACAGGATAAATAGGGCGGAAGGTGCTGCTACGTTCGAAATTTCTACCGGCAAGAAGACCTACTATCTAACTGCGGATTGCATTGCGACGATGGAAGATTGGATTAGAGTTCTACAGAATGTACAAAGGCGGAACGCAACTAAATTACTTCTCAGTAAGGAAGATAACAAACCTACGATACAGGGCTGGTTGACTAAAGTCAAAAATGGCCACGCCAAGAAGTGCTGGTGCGTTCTCATTGGAAAAATGTTCCTGTATTTTAAGTGCCCAAACGATACGGTAAGTGTACATATTTATATATCAGTGATAACATTTTTAACGATTGGATATCAAGTATGTTTTTTTTTAATTATGTTTTTTAGAATCCTATTGGTCAGATAAATATGAGAGACGCCAGAGTGGAGGAAGTGGAGCACGTGTCAGACAGCGATAGCGAGGAAAGAGATGCCGAGTGTCCTCACGAAAGAACGATTGGAATCTTTCCAACGCATCAAGGTCCTACGTATCTGTTAATGCCTCACAAACAGGATAAAGACAATTGGTTATACCACTTGACGGTTGTCTCGGGTGGTGGACCAAGCGCGGGAACTCAATACGAACAGTTGGTGCAAAGGTTAATGGAGACTGACGGTGATCCTAGCTGTGTACTCTGGAGACATCCTCTTTTACTTCATACGAAGGAAAATATTACCAGTCCGTTAACTAGTTTGACATCCGAAGCCTTGCAAACAGAAGCTATTAAACTTTTCAAGGTTGGTGCTAGCAAATCCCCAAGTGTATCGTATTTTGATACACAACATTACCAAAATCGTATTGTTCAATAGGCTTGTCAGCTGTTTATGTCGGTTGCGGTAGAACAAGCAGGCATTGATTACCACGTGGTCCTGGCACAAAATGCGTTACAGCAATGCCTAGATCAGCCTGAACTTCAATCGGAATTTATATGCGCATTGGTAAAGCAGACAAGTCGTCACACACAACACCGTTTGGGCGTACAGGTAAAAAAGGCCGCCAGACTTGTGTCGCTGGGTACTGCGCGCGTTGTAAGTCCTGCTTATTGTTTAACAAACACTCTTTGCCCTGTACCATTTTTTCAAATTGACTGGATCGTGCGAAATATCGTGCGAATATACATATATATACATATATACATATATACATATACACATATATGTTAACTCGTCTCGTACGAGTAGCTTTTGTTCTGTAAACCAAAAAAAAAAAGAAATATTCTGCATCGTGATACACGTTCGAAATTTTAATGTGCTTCTGTGCGAGAAGAATAAAAAAGAAAAAAATGGTACATTGGGTACGCTTAGTCAAGTATTATACGTAATCGTTCAGTTCACTTAAGCGAGATATCAAAATACTTATCTTTTTTTTTATTTTTATTTTTTTATTTTCTATCTCTTAGAAAAACTAACTTTATTACTCGATTAACCATGTAGAGCCATGCGTTTTTTCTCTCTCTTTCTCTTTCTCTCTTTCTCGCCATAATACTTGACGAAGTTTAACAAAAGGAAAAAAAAAAGAAAAAAAAATTAAAAAAAAAAGAATTTTAGTTTTAACAATTCATTCATATTTCATTTTCATTTGCCGCTTTGAGTGTGCTCTGCTCCTATAGGCTCTTTTATATATATCTATATATATATATACTTCTAAACCGCATGCGTTTGTTTTTTCTTCTGGACATATTATTAATTTATAATAAGTTTTTTTTTGGTTTGTTGACTATATATTTTTTTTCCATTTTTTTTTTTACGTTTTTACTATACGAATCGTACTTTTTAATATTTATACATCATACCCGATCACCTCACCCAACCCGACGCCCTTCATGTGAGCCGAACATATTTCGACAATTTTCTCATCGTGCAAACGCCATAATTTTTCTTTTCTTTGTTAATCATAGATTGCATTTCTCTTTCTATTTTTGTTTTTCTTCAATATCATATAAAAAAGCGTTTCGCATCATATATTATATACATATATATATATAGTATATTAAAATAGTTGTCAAAATACGTTCTGCGGCACACACACTTGCAGAATGGTATGTTGGTGTACATAAGAACCACACACAGAAAAACATCTTTTTTAGATTGTTGTTTTGTTTTATTTTTCTCTCTATCTGAAACGATTCTTTTATTTATTTTTCTGCAATAGCTCATATTTTAAGATATTTTCTCTGTTTGAATGCTGCTTAGAGAATTAGATCTTGATCGCCCGTATAAACAAATCAATCAATCAATCAATCAATCAAACAAACAAACCAACAAATAAACAGACAAACAAAACAAACAAACTATTAAAATTATCTTTTTTTACGATAAAATATAACTAAGGCTAGTTATCTTCCATTAGTGAATCATTTTTTACGGAAATCTTTCATCGTAGTATGCAAAATATAAAATTCTATCAAAAATTCGCATCGTCTTAGAGAATGTACATGTATATATATATATATACATATACATACATGTATATTTTTTATACAGCTTGGCAAAGTAATAAAAAAAAAAAAGAAAAAAGAAAAATCACGTTCATTTTCTTAAATTAATAAAAATGAGCGCAAGGAAGGGTAATGCTTTCTCATTCAAATCTGTGGAAAAAAAAGAAACAACGTAAAGGAAAAAAAAAGAGAAAAAAAAAAAAGAAAAATAGAAAAAGAAATCAGACTCACATGGCCTTTTAAAAGCGCTTTTATCACATCCATATTTAATTAATTTCATCGATCTTACGGTCCATGCATTTTTATTGTGATTAACATATAGAGTTACGTTTGGAATATAATTCGATTCCCCATTCACATATATTATAATATACTAACTACTTGCCATTGATAAAAAAGAAAAAAAACAAACAAAGGGTTCATTGCATTTTAAACAAAATACAGTCTCACGAGACTCGATGAATTGTTACAGTTTCTTATATTTCGAACAATTATTATAGAAAATCAGATTATTCATTAGATGTATATATATGTATGTATATATACACACATACATATATATATAAACATATATATATCTCATGTCATAATTCATATTATTTCAAATTGTTTATTTTTGATGAATTAAAAAATCCGTGCTAAATGAAAGTTTCTAATATTAAGAAAAGAAATAAATAAATATATTGAGAAAAGAAAAATATTTGACGATATTAACGTCTCATCGAGAAGACGTAGACGATAGAATAGGTATGGTTCAGTACAGGGATGTAGTAGTATGCCAGCATACCATTGCAGCAGCTCCTCCTCTGCGCCACGCAATCGCTCTTCACCTGCGATACGCAAAGTCCCGCGGCAAATGGCAGCGGTGAAAATGCGGACGCACAATCGACGGCCTCGTCTTCTCACAGTCCTCCGCTCACGCAGGGCCACTCTACATCGACTATCTTGGATTGCAAAACTAATCCTGCCCAGTACGTTCTTATCCAAGGATGGCAGCTACTTGCACTGGCAGTCTCGCTATTTCTACCAAGGAACAATCGGCTTTTGTGGTATTTGAAGTTGCACTTGCAAAGGAATGCTGACAGCAAGTAAATATCATCTTTTTTTTCTTTTTTTCTTTCTATTGCATTCGATGATGATATTACTAATGCTTGTTTTTTTCTTTCTTTCTTTCTTTGGTTGGTCTTTAGAACGGAATGTGGTAAATACGCAGCCTACTGCGAGAGAGCTTTGGAAAGAACACTGCAGAACGGTGGAAGGGAAGTTAAACCATCACGTATGGAAGTACTTTCTATATTGATGAAAAATCCATACCATCATTCCTTGCCACATGCTATACCTGTTCACTTCTTAAATGGCACTTATCAAGTAGTCAGTTTCGATGGTAGCACTACGATAGAGGAATTTATAAATACGTTAAATCAAGAGATTGGTTGTCGGGACGTACATCAGTCGGGTTTTACATTATTCAGTGATGATCCTATAGAAAAAGATCTCGAACATTTTATCGATCTTCAAGCGAAGGTATTAAATATAGAAATGTAACTATACGTTATAGGACAAATTATCATTCTATATTAATATTTTATTTCAGCTTTGTGATATTATTTCGAAATGGGAGACAGCTTTGCGCGAAAAAAGATCGGGTAAATTTGAAAATACTAGAGTTATACAATTGACGTACAAATCGCGATGTTATTGGAGACAAGCAGCTAAAATGGAAACCGACAGGGAAAGATTATTACTGTGTTATCAAGTAAATCAACAAGTAGTACAAGGGAAATTCCCTTTGAACCGTGATCTTGCTTTTGAGCTTGCATCATTGATGGCACAGGTCTGTTTATGTCAAAATTCACCTTTCACATCGAGCCACTTGATTGTTTTTATGTTTCTTTACATTGCAGATCGATTTTGGGGAATACAATAACGACAAAGCACGTGGAAGCGGTCCTGGAAGTAATCCTCATCATCTAGTTTATCAAGCATTAGATAAATTTTTTCCAATACGCTATCGGATCAACATCACTGGTGATCAATTGAGGTATACGTAACAGAATGATTGTTAAATGCATGTTGATATTACTAGAGATAAATCTTTAAACATTAATACATAAATAAAAAATTGTTATGCAGAGAATTGCAGGAGAAACTTCAAGAAAAATGGATCGCTTTACGAGGACGCAGTGTATTAGATTGTGTTCGTATATATTTAACGTGTACCAGAAAGTGGCCTTTTTTCGGAGCTACACTTTATCAAGCTAAAGTAAATATTATCATTGATGCGAAAAAATAATCTAAATGTATAATAAAATACATGATAAATCATCGAAAATAATATTTTCCAGTTGAAACAAAATGATCCGGTAACAGTTTGGATAGCAGTTAACGAAGATAGCGTAACGTTACTCGAATTACAAACGATGGCAGTAATGTGCCGTTATAATTACGCAAATATAGTCACTTTTGGAGGCTGTTTAGATGATTTCATGCTGGTTGCTTGCCCAGACGAGGGTGCCGCGGAACAAAAACTTCTTTTCGCTCTTTCCAAACCGAAGGTATGCGATTTTAAAAAGAACATATTTTCATATAATTTAAATTATATGATTTTCGAATAAAGAAAAATAATGTACGCGTCGCTTACAGATATTAGAGATAACGCTATTAATAGCTGATTACATGAATGCACTTGGACACGCTTTACCTGGCACCCCTCAAATGAATACTTTAACACGCAATGGTTCACACAGATCTATAAAATCGACTCTTAGACCTGCTACTGGTTTGTAAAGAATTATTTATCTTATTTCAATGAAAAGAGAATAAGATTATTACTTGACAACATTTATTTTAGGTTCAAGTTGTCTTCCAACACAGCCGGATATTTTGAAATCAACTCCAGATCACCAAAGACCTTAAAAAGACTGGATGGATTATATTTGAGAATGGTGTGAAAGAATGTGTTTACTGACTTATCAAAGTTTGACCGATTGACCGATTGACCGATTGTCAAGGCACTAACTTTATATACAAAGATATAATCTACTGTATTATAAGGATAAAAAAAAAAGAAAATAACAGACAAACTATTTGTGCAAATGGTATATCGGATAGCACTAGAACGAAAGAGAGAGAGAGAGAGAGAGAGAGAGAGCAGTGTGTGCAGCAATTATTTTGGTTGTGTTTTGTGTAAATTAGAATGGAAGCTTGTAGATGACTTTTATGTAAATATTTAACGGCGCATATAGCACAGAGAGACCATGTACCATGTGTATATATGGTGCAACAGAATGACTGAAAATTACTCGAATCGATTTGTAACACTGCCTAATTAGTATGTCTAATTACATCGAATAATTTCATGTTAAAAAGCTGAGCATCGTGCGGAAACGTTTTGCTACCGTATTTATATACCAAATACGAATCTCTAGTATAAAATACTAAATTTATGTGATGTATCACGTACTATGTACATATATATTAATCAGAATTACTGAATGTGTTTAGAAATTTAGTATTAAAACAAAATAATAATAACTATAAGAAGAAGAAAAAAAAAGAAATACGCAGATAAAGAAAAAGTAATATGCGATAACTACTACTCTCTGATACGAGAGAGAGAGAGAGAGCATGTCGAATAAAAATAAAAATTAATAATAAATAAAAAAAATAAATAAAGACAAGAAAATATACTTCTTGTCAAACAAAGTGCGGTAATAATACAACAGCTTTTGTACAACTCGTATGTGAAAAATCAATTTAACAAAAACGGTGTGAATTGAACTGAATTCCTATACTGTCAGAGCACAGAAAAAAAAAGATGTTTTTGAGATGCTATTGATTTGGAGACATTTTGACAATTTTTCTTCCGCGTATCGTATTATCTGTTAAAAAATGATTATGAATACCGAACGACGACGAGAATAAGGAATATAAAGTGAAGCTATCGTTTTTTCAATCACTTCGACGACGGACCTCGGAAAAGATTTTTTCTATATACCGAAAGTAATGTGACAAAACTTCTTATATATTGTATTATTATATAATTCTGATAAAATAGCTAGTCTCATAGTTTATATTTATTTAATATGTAAACGAATATCTTTTTGTTTATATAAAGACACGACCAAATAGATGTAAAGGGGAACATATTTTATTTAACATTTTTAGCATCGTTCCTGCATAGTTAAAGAAGACACAAACGCAAAAGAAATACACATTATTCAAATTTTAATTTAATATTCTCTCTTATAGAAGTTTTGTACCCGGCTTGAACGTATGTCCTACGTAACTAGTTAATGTCTTCCTTCTCATTAGTAAAACACAAGCAAATATATAAAGTTGAAGTAGGGCTTGATCGTACAATACGTACAAAACTTCTATAATTTGATATTATTATTTGAGATAGGCTGAGTATGATCGTGCCTCATCCCTTTGAGCAGAATAGACGAATAAATAATATCTATGCACAGCTTCGTTTGGCGCATTAAAGATTTATATAAATTATTCGAGATCCTCAGAAAAAATACTGGAAACAGTACAAAGATATGCAAGAACGACACTTTGTCCTTAATTTTTATAATACGCAAACTAAATACTATTATGTAGGTGCTTAGCACCTTTGTATCATGATGCAGTGAAATCATTCATTCTGTAAATATCATATATTAGGCTTAAGTTTTTAAATGTAGTAGAGTCAATATGGAGAAGAAGAAGACAGCCATTAAATAACAATTGTCATGAAAAAATTATTCAACCTGTATGTCATAGGTGGCTGTCTATAGTATTCTACTAAGCCTACCATCTTACATTTCTATTTATTATTTATTCGCATAAAGTGGCGCATAAAGGCATGATGAGCGGTGACAAGCAGGAAATATTGTACTATTGTACAGAAAAGCAAAATAAACTGCTTGAATCTGCGGATAAGAGAAAACCTGTACCTTTACCTTTTAATTTAATAGAAATCATCTTAGAAACTAAGTAAGATTAATTGATGCAATATAATGAATGTTTCTTTTTTATTCCTGTTTATTTTTAATAATACACAAATATGCAAGTATACCTTAGGATTAATCGACCTCCTCTGGTCTAACAGGATGCGTTAATGGTATTACAGATTTTTTAGTCACGTCTCTTGAAAGTGCTTTTCTCATATCTTGAAAATATATTCAAAAGATATTAAATTAACGTATAAAAAATTCATTTTTATCTTGTTAATTAAATAATTACCGTAAGCATTTTCATCAGGATCTCCGTTATAATATTCTAATACTGTTCTGTACACAATATAACCCAATTGCTGATACATCTTAATAGCCACTTTGTTACTAACTCTGACAAACAAATCCACAAAGTATGCCTGTTTCCTATAAACGAAGTACACATGTAATTATTCTCCTGTTTATTGCTTCTAATTTAAAAAACTTTCTCTATTTCAAAAATTTACTTTTCCGATAATTCTTCTAGAAATTTAATCAACATTGCTGCAAGACCAAGTCTTCTGTGATCAGGTGAAACGGTAAGAGCTGTTACATGACCATGCCAATTTTCTGCAATACCTTCCGCCTTTCCCATAACTACAAAATAATATTAAAAAGAACATAATAATCCTATAGAAATACATTATGGTGTCATTTTTATTAAATCGGCACATAAAATATAAATTACAAATATTATTCCATGGAAGGAAATCTTTGCACTTACTGTAGCCCATTATTTCACCACTTGGTGATTCAGCAACTTGGAAATATTCCGGCCAGTGTGCCAAATATTGCATATAAAAGGATACTCCATACTATAGAAATAAAAAATTAAAGGAAAATATAGGATGTCAAATAATAAGTGAGCTTGACCGAGAACAAAAAATTGTTTCTATGTTGGGAGGCTCAATACTTTTCAACCCACCCATGTATGGCGTGCGTTTAGATTTATATATATATATATATACATTATACATTATTATATAATTCTAAAATAATAGCTGTATATATATATATATATATTAGAAATTATTTTAATTAATATTTGAAATAAAAAGGATACTGTTTCTGTAAGTGGATCTAGATTCCTAAAAAATAAAATAAAAAGAATTAAGTAATACAAATGCACGCTAAAACGAAACGTAATGAAAAAGAAAAAGTTAGGTTATAAAGTGATATCGTTTGAAATATCTCGTATAACTTACGTACACGTTATTAAATTTGAATAAATCGGTGCACGTGAAGGGTCTCAGCGTAGTCATCTTTTCTTAGAAAAAAAATAAGGTCCTTTTATAATTCTAAATAAAACTTTTATCACGAAACAATAATACGAGTAACTTATCTGTAAATGGAGAAATATTTCATTAGAAAAAAAAGAAAGGTAGATTAATAGAATTTAATTAACACGTCGTTTACTATTGTTTAAATATAAATGTTAATAAAATTTATTTCTTCATCTAAATTATTATTTAAAATTATACTTAACACAATACGACACACTTGGTTAGAAATTGTCAAAAATTGAATATCAACACTCAGGGCTGCCAACAATATAATTTTTATCTAGAGACTTTTCAGATTTAGTAACATTTATTCGGTTTCTAGTTTTATTGGTTATTTTTTAAAAAGAACCTTGCATTTGCATGAATAGTAAGCAGTAAGCAATGAGTTAAAGCAAGAAATTGAAATTTAATGTTATATGTATAAAAAATCCGGAAATCCTGTTGAAAATCTGGAGACAATAAATGTATGTTTTTTTTTCGTTTTATGACCTTCTAAGCGAAGACTATCTATTTTCGAGAAAGAGAGAGAGAGAGAGTTTCTCTATAATATTAGCGTACTAAAAAATAATAGGAATCCAATATATTATTCTTGTTTCTTTCTTTTTTTCAAATAATTTTTAACTATCATTTTTACCTATTATTGTTTACTTATTTACTTTACTTTATTAACTACCCTTTACTTACTTTATTACTTTATTCAACCACGAGCTTTATTTCAAGTCACTTGTTTTTTTTCTCGCCTAATATTTTCTACTTTTTGTATTATTTCATATCCTTTTCTTACCTGTCCGTTTCATTTTCAACCCTACATAAATATCTTTCATCATTTACCTTTACAACTTTCCAATTCCCCCACATGTATATGTTCTATATTTAAAATACTAATTATATAATATAAAAATAATATAATTAAACCAAAAGTAAGAAATATACATATAAAAAAAAAACATGAAATATCTTAAAACTCATTCATACCATCAATCAGTTAATATAATGATGTGTATCTAAAAAAAAAAGAAAAAGAAACAAAAACTTTTGGCCCACTTTGTATTCGTCATTAAAACAGTACGTTAATAAATTTTCGCGAGCATCCTACTTAATTTGCATCTTATTTCTAACGAGATGAGGAAAAAAGAGGCTGACTTTTTTTCGTTCGTTAAGTTTCCAGGTAAAAACCGAGACCGAGCGTGAAGCTATTAAACTTTTGGCTGAAGTACTATGCATACATATATTTTCGGGTAAACGAGCCTGTACCTGTCTCTCTAAGTAAATTTTTCTGCTTGTAATTTCGATAGCATCGTTATGCTTTCGAAACGTTACATTGTTTCTATGTAAGACAGTATTACACGTTCCTGTAATTCTATCGTAGAAAAAGAGAAAAAGAAAGGAAGAAAGAGAATCGAGGTGTTACGCACGTGCAAAAATTTACCGTAATCATAATTGTTCCTTCCCTAATTACTTAGATACCATATGCTTACTATCTAAGCGTACGAGTTCATTTTAATTCTAGAAAAAGGATTAGCATAAATCATTTTTCAACACGAGATTGAGTCATTCTCGTTGGAATAATATTATTTTTTCTTTTTCTCTGAAACGTGACCTATTATTAACGGGATGATTAATTCTTTCAAAAAACGAGTTGCTGTTTAATTAATTTACACTGTACTTAAACGTAATACACGTTTTAACCGATTATAAATTCGAACATTTGTAATAATATTATTATATATTAATTTTTTTGTTCTTCTAAGAAAATTGTAATTTTAATAATCCCTCAGAAAAAAAGGTTGAACCTTTTAATTACGGCGATATAAACAGCTAGCTTTAACGTTCGTTCTAACCGAGCTCGCATTTATGCAGATTAATATAATAAATTTATTTCTACAACACGCTAAAAGTTAGCTGAGCGTACGAGATCGCGTGTGCGATTCGATGCACATCTTCATTGGAAATACGCTGGAGAGTAATCGTCGTTCGTTCTGCGAGAAATACATCGGTTAACGTTTCAAGTACGGCTTGGTAAATTGAACAAACGAAAAATAATTTTTCTTTATTTATAGTTGAAAACTATACGACGGGTCTAAAGATTGGATCAGAGTTAAACTTCAATTTTTCGCGAGAAGGAAATTAAAATATAATGACGTATATATGAGTATTAAAACAGATTACACACATTTTGTTCAAACATACTCTAATATAATTTTACATATATATAATAAATTTAGAATTAGATTTTGAAAGTTCAAGTTTATTGTAAGCCATGTAGATGAGTTTGATGTACAAGACAGATTCGTTCAATTGACTCTGTCCTAATTCTTTTTTTTTTTCTCTGTGTAAAATACCGTAGACCGAAGACAAGATGCATTATATCTCGAATTTAATTGTCTCTTCATTTCCATACAATTCATTTTCGTGAAAGTTCTGCGAAGAGTTAACTTTTAACGTAGGTAGGAAATAGGAAGAAACTTGTGACCAAAAAAAGAAACAACAACATTGGAAAAGTTTCGAAACATTGAGGAAAAAAACCAAATAAATAGTCCGATCGTTTTCAAGACAACCTAGAAATTACCGAATTAACATTTGACACTAAGTGTATTTTGTCGAAAGGCGAGGTTTCGTTTGTTTTTTTTTCTTTTTTTTTTGTAACGAAGATTCAAATCAACACGAGTCTCCACTTTCCGTGAACATAACTCGAAATGAGTGAAGAGGTAGGTAGGTAGGTAGGTGAGCCATGGAAGAGGAGCTTCGTGGGAACGTGTAGAAAGGAAGGAAAAGAGGAAGAAGAAAAGATACGAAAGTAGATAGTGTCTTTCTAAAGGAAAGACGTAGAGGGCTGCGAAATGACGAAGAGACTAGAAATGTGTACGTGTATGTGTATGTGTATGTGTATCTATATGTATGAAATAAAGAGAGATAGAAATAGTAAGAGAGAAAAGAAGGGATCTAGGAGTCCCCACTATTAAATCGCTCGATGGGGAGAAGAAGTAGAAGAAGAAGAAGAAGCTACATTGGGGGCGGTCAGACTCACTTCGTTCTCAGTGCATTTCCAACATTCGCATAGTATACTGTGATCGAAATGAAAGATAATTAATATTTCTTTAATTTGTCCCCCCATTTATATATGAAGAAGAAAATATAAGACAAATAAATAATAATAGAAGAAGATAAATAAATCGAGTAATTACTTTTCTTGCAAGGATTTCACAAAGTAGTTAGAGATTTCTATAAACGAGCAACCTTGATGTTCCACCGGAAATTATAAGAAGATAAATTATTAACTGTCAAGGGGAAAAAAGAAGGCTAATATCTAAATCTTTCAACGTGGTCAGAGTCCCGTTTTTATTTGTCAAGACAATAGAAGAAGAAAAAGAAGAAGAAGAAGGTTTCCAGTCCCATAATTAAAGGATTCAATGGTAGTGCAGAAAATGTAACTGAAGGTATTACACTTAGGGCGGTTCGTAGTTGTCTTAAACACATTATAACTCATCGACCAAGGAGTCACAGTCACGAAAAGGAACACGACAACGAAACACTCACGAAGAGTCTTTAAAAGAAGTTACAAGGAGAACTTTCAGGAGAGTATACCTTAGATTGTCTGACCAAGAAGAATTCATTCGTTAACTCGTAGCCCGAACGTACGTACGTTGTTATACGATGGATAATAATCCATTGATCGTGATATAATTTATCAAATAAAATTTGATTAATTTGTTATTTGTTCGTACGTATTGTGGTGATACACTTTTGAGGATCAAAGTGTTTCAACTTGTGGTAAAGTTAACCACCACGTATCCTGACTCGACCTACACTCTGAGAAAACTTTCGACAAACGAGGATACTGAAGTAATAAAGATATGTTTTTATCTGAGGAGAAAGGAAGACACACATATATGATATTTATAAGTATACTCATTCGTCCTGGATACTTTTAAAATCAAATTCTTTTTCATTACAACTAATTGATATAATAGAAGAGAGTATATCATTAAATAAAATAATAAAAATTCAACGATTATATCTCGAATGGAATTTAATCTACAGATAAATAGTGATATCTTTGTAAAAGGATAATCTATTTGATGAGACAAAAGGAAACTTTCATCGAGGTTTCACATTTTCGTGCCAGATTATTTCTCGATATATTCGCGTTCATCGCTTCGATGCTCCTTCCTCCATTCGTGCACGGAATCCAACGGAAAACGGTTAACGCGAGAATCATTTCTGTATTGCACTAGAGAAATAAAAGAACAATTCTCCTCCAACGTGAAGAATTTGCCGCAAGGACGAAACGATCAAAGTTTTACAGGAAGTCGTTCATCATTGATGAAATATTATTTCTTCTTTATATTTCGAGACCCATTATAACGGATACCAAAAGATACACGAAGTTTGTATTGTTTTTTGAAAAGGTAATTACCGATAATTTCATGATAAAACATTTGTTATCTTTAACTTTAAATTATTTATTGACAATATTTCATTTTTTATTCATGCATCATTGAATTTAATAGTAAATCATATAAAATCATACGTGTTTGTTATATTATTTTTCTTTTGTTTTACTTCAGTATCATTCCATTATTAGAAAAGTAGGAGAACTTGTAAATCACGCAAACAAATTTTTCGTTACAGCCATTTGACGGTGTCGTAAAATATCCGAGCGTCTCGTAAACGCTAAGATTTACGATTTTCGCATTATTAGACGGTCATGAAGAGACGACCGAGAACGATTTTATCGAGGGATACATCGAAAGGAAGCAAAATACGAAGGGACAAATTTTATTCGACATTTTTTTACTTGTAAAAGAAAAAGGAAATCATTCGGTGCGAAGAACCAGAAAACATAGAATAATACTAATCGATCGATCGAACAAACAAGGTAAGATTAAAATTCTCAAAATGTGAACGAACATTTGAATTCTTTCATATTTTCATTTTATCCCTTAGAACTTTGATAGAACAAAATTGTCTGATAATAGTAGTATGAAAAGAGAAAATAAAACTTTCGCGAATTTTTAAAAATAAATGACACATTTCAGATAAACATTTCGAATGCTAAGGCTTGAACCTTTCATCGATTCATTTTTCAACAAATAATTTTGAATACTTTTATACTTAAATAAATAATACCGATCATTTTTTAATTACCAAATTAGACATTGATTATTAATTAATCGAATAGAAATGCAACCAAAGAAAAAGTATAATTCGTGAGTAAACGAGATAAAGTAGAAAGTGTAAATAACTCGTCAAAACTGTACTGCATTGTATTCTAAAAGGAATATATACACCACATATATATACTTACTTCCATTTTCATTGATAGGATAAGAAAGAAAAGGAAAGATGCGCGTAAAACGAGCTGTTTGCCGGCTCGTTAGCACTAAGCTTGGTTACGTTAGCTAAGATCATTGCCGCCTTTCACGAATGTCAATGTCATCCTAAGCGTGTTCTTCACTGTCACCGATGCACGGCTCGGTGCACGCAGCGCAGTCAGACTTTCGATCTCTCGAAGATCGATGACCTTCCTTCCTCTCTTCCCTTCTCTTAGTTAGTTTGATTATATCATTTAATTATTCAACGTTTATATAACATTAAACTTAACAATTGTTATTTTATACCGTAATTCATACTTTATTCTATTCATTTTTTTTTATCATTATCATCGTAATCGTCAATGATTCTACTCTTTGAACTATTGTTCTTATTAATTATTTTTAATCATTTTGTTTTGTTTTTTTTTTTTGATAAATTTGGTATTGAGACCTAGTTAATTAAATACGTGCAAGAACGCGTGCATAAGAACGGTAATCGATGCATATAGAGAATCATAAACTGAACTCATTACGTTCATAGGAATGACTCGAATGATTAGAAATCATAATTTTATGAACGTCCATTCGTCTTTGCGAAAAGTGCGTTGTTAGATCGGCCATAAATAATTAAAATGAACGAACGAGAACGTTTCCTTAAAGCTTCATGAGTGCTAGCACCGTTATCGACAAAAAAATATTTAATAACTGTTAGAAACAGTGATGGTCTTGGGAAAAGGAATTAATCGATTTTCTAACTCGTTCAACAGACAACCATCAAATAGATTAATAGACGTGTACCAATGTACAGTGATAGACAAAAATGATCATTGTAATGTAAATAAAATTACATTATACAAAGTTTAGCTTTTTAATTTTACTCTATCCAAATTTCGAATATTTTATATTTAAATAAACTACACTAGTATCATTAATATTAACAATTCTAATATAACAATTCATTATACTTTGACGTAAAGTTAAATACAGCGAAAGAGAAAGTCCAAATAATGATTTTTGCGAGTCACTGTACATATTAAACAAAGTCTTTATAATTAGCTGTCAGTTCAAAGCATCAACCGGTTATTTCTTCGTTTGCTTTGCAGCCAAATAGAACGAAATCGAAATCATTCGACGAACCCTCTAGCTAGAAAGATCATAATTTCATCTCGATCTAATTCAAGTAAATAAGAAATTCCTAAACACAAAAAATACAAATTTCCGTGAATCGTAACCAACGCAAATTCTTTTACCAATAAAAATGGTCACACATTTGATTCTTGATCAAACTTCTCTCAGCTTGTCTTTTCTATAATGTAGATACACCGTTACTCGCAACACGTCTGTTTAAGCATAGCGAATAATAACTAGGAAGGTGTAGCGGATTAGATAGATAAATTAGGAGCTGTCCTAAGCATCAACATGAATTTCAATATAATTGTTAAAGTATTTCTTGATTACTCGAGTATATTATTGTTAATCATAAAACAATATACAGGATGTATCGAAATATTTAAGATCCGAAATAATGAGCTCAGAAATAGGGACAGGAAATATAAGAAATAATAATAAAAAAAAAAAAAAAAAACCAATTTTATATAATAAACGTGTCCAATTTCATCTTTGTTAAAAATCAAATCCACTCGTATATATTAATAATCTTCGAATCGTTTATGAATCGTATTGTCGAAAAAAGAAAAAAAAAGGAAACAAGACAGGAAAAGAAAGATGTTATTTATGAATTAACAATTCTTCGTAAAACGACTGCAAAGGTATCTAAAGCCTTATGAGAAGTGCCGCTATGTCCCACATAGAAACTCGACGGTGGACGATTCTGGGACGTCCGGTACGTTCGGTTATTATATATCTTCCGGGACCGACAATGTATTTATAATACTAACGATTAGCCTACCCTTCAAGTTTTTTGGTCCTTGTTGTAATGATGTCTTCTTATTTTGACGGAAACTCAAATAACACCATTTTCAAGAACGGCTTTATGCTCAATTAATCCTTCATCCTTATTCTTGTTGTTGTATCATAGATATCGGTGTCTGATAAATTTCAATTCAAATATTTGTCTATGTCATCGTCAACATTGATCGTGCAATAATGAATTGATCACGTTGACGTTGATTGAAATCTTAAAAAAAAAAAGAAAAAATAAGTAATGTTAGATCGTTTGTAATTGTTGGGTGTGGTGATGAACGACAAGTGGATCACTGGTACAAGTGGATCGTCATTTGTACTTTTAGAACAAATGTTCTAACCATTCTCGTCCTTCTGGAACGAAGTAAGCATCCGGAGTTCGTAGTAGTAGTAGTTTTAATAGTAGTAATAGTAGTAGTTGTTGATGGCGTTGGAACGATGGTGTAGAATCTTCGAGCCGGTTCACCGCTCGTTCATCGAAAGCGAGCCAACGGGAAAAAAACAAGTCGTGTCGAGGTGTGGGCGATTGAATTGATGTTCATTCTATTTACCACTTGGAATTCTACTCGCGATAGTTCCGCGTAGTTCTTTGTAATACCATCAGCATCACGAGCATATTTATTATTAATTATAAGAAAAATATAAATTATTAATGAACAAAATTCATTTCATTTTTATCTGTTATTCGTTCGAAAACAAATATCAGCCGCGTTGATGAAATTCTTTACGACGCTATACAAATTTTAAAATACATTATCCGTATTTTTTACTTATTTTCATATATGCGAAGATTTTAATATATATATATATATATATATATATATATATTATTATAATACTATATCGAAAATTGTTCAAACTATAATGTTACAAATAATAATCTTAAAAACTCAATTATCATTTAAAACATTTTCGCTAAGCAAGAATTATATAATTTTAAAAAAGAAAATATTCCAATTGTTAATTCATATTAGTGAAAGGTTTCAAGATTGCGTTGAACAAGATTAACCATCGAATTCCTGTAGAAAAAATTGTTCTAATTATAAGGAAGTCATTGATAAAGAATAGTACAACCACGAGTACCCTATTTCCAAGCCACTAACGTTGGAATGAAGAAATGAAGGACGTTGGTTCTCGTAAGTCCATTTAAAGATGATCGTTACTTACATTTAGGAATCTTTTGAATAAACATATGGGGATTTTGCATACGGTGTAGGCATATCTAAGGCAGGACTACCTGTCGTGAGTTGGCCGAAGGTTATTCAACCCGTCGACATCTCGTAGGAACGAAGTAACGGGTCTGGGTAGTCTCGTATAAACTAAACGGGGGACCCTCTACGCATCAGCTTTGAAACACTCGGTGCTTGGAGGCGCCTGTTAAACCTTCTCTCTTTCTATCTTTCTTCATTTCTTTATTTCTTTCTCCTTCTTAACACACCGAATCGACTTTACTCGTCTTCCCGACGTCCACCTCGAGTCAGTCAGCCGTGCACCATTGTCGAAAGATCTACGTAGATCTCATAGACAAGTAAAATCGCGATTTAAATTTCGATTTCTTTCTTTCCCATACTTACTTTATTTTTTATTCGATCCGAAAAAATACTTCATTTGATTTTCTCGATCTCCTTTTCTTTTTCTTCACCCCATTCGATATTAAATTCGATTCGTTTCTCTTATTTTATCTTTTTACGATCATTTTATTCCTCTTTTCTTCTTCTTCTGATCTTCTTCTTTGATAAAAGGAAATAAAAAAGAAGAACATAATAAATCTTATGGTAATTCACGCGGAAATATCTTTATATTATTTCGTTTCGGTTCGTTAAATTTTATTTGCGAATAATTAAGTGTCCCGCGCGTGAACGATATTTGCGGTGTTGTGTCGGTGTGATGTCCGTTGTTGGTGCGATTCTTTGAGAGAATTTTTTTTTTTTAAATAGAATTTCAGGTAAGCATTTTTAAACGTCATCTCATCGACGATTCAATTTCTATATTAATATATTTGAATTTATCTTCTATATAATTCCTAGTAAATATTCTTGAGAGAGAGATTAAAGAAAGTTTTCGAGAGAACAACAAAAAAAATTATAAAAAAGAACAAATAGTCGACTCTATGCGATCGAGTGAAATGCAAAATGTACAAATCGAACGATCATTTTCCTTCGAGTGAAATTTTCATTATCACCGTCGTAGCACGCTTCTGTAAACACAGATATTTTTTTTATTCCATAAGATCAAAGAAATAGAAAGCAATCGGGTTCAATCGAGAGGAACAATTTATTATATCTGTCAAAGTTTTTGGCAAATAACTTGCAACACGAGGATTTCAAGTAGAACGAGGGAGAGACGATTTATATTGAAATCGGACAGCTATTTTATTCGTCACGTTACGACGATTCACTTAACGGTACGTCGAACTAACCAACCGAAGAATACAAAATTATAAAAAGAGACAAAAATAATAAGAAAACAAAAATTGCTAATACTTTCTTATCATTAATAATAAATAATTCTTTCTATTTCTCTTTTATATTTTGTTTATTTTTTTTTTCTTTCTTCTCAAATATTCTTTCACGATCGTAGAAAAACGTAGAAACATTCGATGCACGCCACTCATGCAAAGTAAAAGAGGTCCAAGAAGAACGATGACTGGGGATACCGTTAGTAGACACAAATATGAACGAAAAATGCAACGGTAAAAAAGGCATTCCCGGATTCTCGATCGACGGTTATTTCATCAATGGAATTTCAAAAATTACAGCTTTCTATCATTTATTGATCATTTATCTTACTCGTTAATGTTAGATACAAATTGAAAAAATAATCATTTTCCTATCACTTTGATTAAAAAAAATATTTAAGAATGCAGACTGATAAATAAATGAAATATTTTGACAAACGTTCAAGAATTAATAAATTAAAGTGTTTAGAGTATATATTATTAAAAAATAATATTCACGAATACTTACATACGATTCAATACTGATCTTTTATCTTCTTACTCGTAAACGTTTCAAGCGAATGAAAAAAAATGTGAAAAATTCTAATCATTTCGTATCCATCGAATAAAATTCATCCAATAAAAATTTATTCATTCCTATCCAAAAAAAAAACCGAGGATACAATTACCATTTTATTAACGTAATATTAAAAAGAAAATAAAAAACAAAAACACACACACCAAAAACCGTGAGCCATGAAATCAACGATGAACACCATTTTCGTGATCTTAGTTAATAAAATTGACATGCGAGTAACGTATTCGAGACAAACGATCGATAGTCAAGAATCGAATACGAACGACTGTCTCGATCGAGACCTTACTCGTTAAATTGGCTATAAAGGATTCGTATCGTGACTAAAACGATCACGTCGTTTCCTCTTGACAACCTACGAGACTAGCAAAATTCTCTTCTGACTGTTCTTACCTAAGCGATTGGAAGAAAGAACTATCAATTCTCATGGTGTTTCTGTATTTCTTCGTTTCAGAGCACGAACTAGAATGGAACTATTCAGGATCGTGTTGGCTCTCTTGTTAGCAGGATTCGCCAATGCCAGGCCTCAGACAATCGGTAAGCTTAATCAAATATTACGTGAAATGTTGTTTTCATTGTATTATAAAAATAATTATTAAAAAAAAAAAATTTACATATAAATAAATAGTTAGATAGAAATTAATATACGAATTAAGCTTTTTTTTTTCTTAGAAAAAAGAAAAAAACATAAATGAGCTATTCTTTTACGATCGGTTTAAACGTAATAATGATCGCGTAAAATATTATCTCGCATTGAATAAATTTTGTATACATGTAGACAAATTTTTATACATTGGTGGGTTGAAACAATTATTGTTTTTTTTAAGTCACATATTAACTTCTTTCTTTTTTACACACGATACAATAAAAGTTTCTTTATAATTCATTCTCGTTATATAAGTTTGATCGTGATTAAAACAACTCGAAAAGGTTAACACGAAATATTTGATGAAAATCATTTTTGTACGAGTTAAATTTGATGAGAAAAAAAAGAAAAAAAAAGTAGAATAAATTGACGATGAATGATATAATAATGATACCATAAACTATAATATTATGTAACATGTCGAATAACATATCGTAAAATATGAAAAAAAAATTGGATGCAATTAACACGAGAGTTGAGAGATTCATACGATCTGAAAAGCATCCATATTCAATGAAGTAAGTTAACACTGACGTTGAAAGAACCAAGAGAAGAGGATTTCTTCGCTAATTAAGACGGACTCTGTCACTTTCGATTGTTCCCTCGTTAGAATGAACTCCTTCGAACGAAAGTTGTGTATATTGTATATTTTCTTTTCTTTTCTATTCTATCTGCAATATATATACACATATATTTTTATTTTTTTCGTTTGTTTCTAAACGAAGGATTATACGGTACGTGTTTTACGCAATAATAGCAAAGAATTTCGTTAGAAAATTTCTAACGTCTAATCGAGTCTCAACATCTTTCCTGATTTCGAAAATTTCGTCGATGTACATCGATGCTGTTGCATCAATCCTTACCAAATCGATCGCATGTAACATGTACTATAATGTGCATAATTATTTTCCATAGATGTACGTCGCGCAACCTAAACTAACTAAAGACTAGCATTAATAGGCTTTGGAAACACGTTTGTTAACGTCACTCGTATTTTACATTTTACAGACACGGAAACGATTTTACAACGGGAAGCAACGAGCGAGACAAACGACAAGGAATGGAAACCCATGAAACCGACCATGGAAAAGACTACCGAAAATGTTCACCGAGGTGACAGCAGGTATACGGAGAACTCCGGAAGTCGTAGAAAGTCTTACATTAACTATTATCGTTATACTAATGCTAGCTCGCCGATCAAAAGTAGAAATAGTAGTAGTAGTAGTAGTAGTATTAGTACTAGTAGTAATAGTAGTAAAACTAGTAGTAATATTATTAGAAAGGTAAGTTCAGGATTGGTAGATTCCGTTAGGGGCTCATTTGACCGGTTCAAGTTATTCAACGAAAATGAATATTTTCGACCGATTAATAGTTCAAATAGATTTCCTTATCGTCCCGTTAAATTATCAAATCACGATAAAAATGATAGATCGATTTATGCGTCACGTCGTTTGAATCTTTCTCAAATTTACAAATTAAGTAACCATGAGAATGTATTAACTGGACTCGATGATGCACATGATTCGAGACTCGATGATGATTCCCAACGCGAAGTTATGAATAATTCAGGAAAGAGAAGGTTGGAAGCGAATGAACTGGCCTTGAACCAGAATTTAAACTCAGAAGAACGAGTAGATATACTGGATCGCAAAAACACACCAGCATCGACTTATAGAAACTCTGTCAAGGTCGGACATTATGGTAGTACTCCTGTGCTTTCTTACAACCGGTTTCCACAAGTCGCTGCTGTTAGGAATGTAACGAATACCATGTTGAGGGATCGTGAGAATTACGCTGGAATTACTTTTTCTAAACACAGAGTCAACGACCTACGCGAATCAACGAAGAATTCGAAATTGTCGACTAGTGTTAGGAAAATTTCTCCCCTATCCAAAACTACCGCGAATTCTCGCAAACCTTCTATCAATTTCATAAAACGTGATAATAATATTATTAATACGAAAAATAATATGCGTGTTTCGCAGTTAAATAATCAAATCCCTTTAACTGATTCTTTACTCAAAAATTGGCCTAACGATATACCAAAAGATGCGGAAGATTTTTATAATTATCACAAATACACGTCCTTTCCCGAACAAATTGAAAATTTTCAAAATACAGATCAACTGATTAATCCTGACAATAATAATTCGAATATTCATCATCGAGTACCTGCCATGCAAGCTGGTATTCAGGAAATTGTTCAGTGGATGAAGGTTCCAGCGTTTTCTTCGAATCAAAGTCAAATGTTAGAGAACGATGAATTCGATGGTCCCATCAGTGTAACTTTCAAACCAATTTACGAGGATCTCGAACCTAATCTTCCTTTGAAACCATCCATAGATAACACATTAAATCATAACAATGGTAATAATTATTTCGATAATTTATTACACGTCTCACCGAACTGGGAAACAACCACGACAAATAAAGATTTGATTGAAGCGGCAACTTTGCCACAAAAGAAGCCCGGATATAAGCCTATAACGCAAATAACGCAAAACACGGTCGTTCATATTCTTAACAATGGTTCGAAAAAATCTAACAGTACATTAACCGAGATAAATGATCTTCAGAAGAATATCTCAATGCCTGTTACTTCTATTCAAGCTTCTTCCATTACCTCAGATTCGCAACCTAACATGCAGGTAATGTTCTTATCGGAACAGGATAAGATTAAAGAGAACGTTAACTTCGATGAAGATTGTCCTACCATCATGATAAACTCGTTTACCAATGTAAATAATACAATTGAAAGTAAAGAAGGATGTACGGATTTGAATATCATCATTAATTCACATATTTTGAATACTAACGTGATCAAACCCGCGGAAACTACAATCGATGACCCAAATAACGCGGATTCGTATCCGAGTGAAAATATTAAATATGTAGGTCCGATAGAGGATACTTATCCTTCCGTCTCAATTAACAATTACGAGACTTCACCAACCGCAATTTACAGTCCTCCTTCGTACCAGCATGATTATATACCACAGAAAGACGAGATATTTCAATCGGAAATTTCCTCCGAACCTAATTACATTTCTTCCGACCTACCAATCCTTCAAGTTGTCCAGAATACTCAAGTAAGCGTGACCAACTTGAACGACCAACCTAACGACGTTGACGGTTCAACGTTATCCGAAACACCGGTCGAAAATTTAGATGATATTTCTAATCCTGTTGATAACAATGTAGCACCTACGGTAGATCAAGGACAACCTGCTTCTTCTACGTTTACCGATCTATCCGGAAATGAACAAGGAAATAGTAACGCTAATGATCTTAGTACTTCACAAATTTCCGAACTTCCAAATCGTCCTAATTTACCTAATCCAGTTTCTCAATTGATCAATCGTCCTTCCAGTGGTTCCAATTTAGGATCTGCTATAACCAATGACGATGACGATGACGATGACGATGACGACGATGACGACTTTGATTTGTCTCCCAGTGGTGTATTGGAATCGATAACATCAACTTTCACGTATCTTACGTTCTTCAATCCTTTGAACTATAGTTTGTTCAGTTTAGCAGCAGCTCCTTTCGCTGCTCTAGCTGCTGGTATTTTAGGAATAGCTGCGTTTATATTTCCCTGGACGATTCCAAGTGCATTTGATTTTGGTAGAGCATCTAATCCCGTCACGATCAAATTCAGACCCAATCTCGACGAAGTCGTCAGACATTCCCTGGAAAAATATAAACGATTGAACGAATGGAAAAGTAAAAAGAGGAAGAAACGTGATTTGTTTCCTTATATATTATCAGATTAAATTGATATTAATTATCTTGTAGATATTTATTTAATCGTTAAGTATAATACTAACTCTTAAAGTAGATTGTATAATCAATATAATGAAATTCCATTATATTTCATAAGTTTAATGTTAATTGAAAATGAGATAGATGTAATTAATGTTCCGTTCATTTTTTTTTACGATTATTTATCTTTCTCTGATAATTTCAAGTTTTATCAAGGAATAATCTTTTCTTTCTTTTTCTTTTTTACATTCTCGAATATCGAAACAGGTAACACTGATCATCATCGTACAGCATGAGAATGAATTTGTAATTTGAATAAAATATTCCAAGTAAAAAGTATCTTGTGATTTTATTTCAGTTTGAAACCGCATTGTATGTGAGTGTTTGATTCAAATTAAACGTCAAATTAAAAAGAAAAAAATAATTACCTTAAGACATTATAATTTTAAACTTTACACAAACGACATATCCCACGTCCCAATTTTCCTTAAAATAATACAGTAATGATAATCTATTATACAGGAAATTTTAAGTATTCTTTTCCGTCTAAGGTAAGAAAATTAAACAAATTTAAAGTAAAAAGAAAAAAAAAAGGAACAAAAAATACGTGGTATTGAGATAAAAAATCATCGATGATACTAAAAGATAATATTTAATTATCTGCATACAATGAACATAGAATCATATTGTCCTAGAAAATTAAAGATAATTTCATTAAAAACACCCCCATAGCCTAAATAAAACGAAACGATCTCACAGGAGATTTTCATTTCAGTGTTCAACTCAATGAAACCCAACGCCAGCTGAAAGATCTGCAACACATCAACCAGTCATTAAGAACGGTCGCTACGCAGTTATTAAATGTAACGAATCCAAACGAAGGAATGAAAAATACTAAATTAGATAATAAAGATTCGAGATTGAACGAGAAGAATGAAGCAAATTTCGTAAAGGAAATAAATACCGAGATAAGTAATCTCGAATCAATGGGAATTAATTTTGGTAGACCAATGAATTCGAAATTTGGTTATTTTGAGAATAGTCATCCTGGTCAAGCGATGGTCATGACCGAAGAAGAACTCGAAAAGGAAATGGGTTCTACCAGATTGATGATAGCTCATAAGAATCATCCAACGACAACTGGTGGTATCTCGACGTGGATTCTATTAAATCCACCATCGACGACAATGAAGGGTCTCACGGATAACACTGATCAACCTGGTACAACTAAACAACCTGAGAACGATGTAAGATATACTTTGAAACCGATCGTGACTCATGGAAGAATAGAGGTTAAGAATACGAAGAACGAGCAAAAGACAACATCACAATTACCATCGACTGGCTCGATAGAGAAAGTCATATTTCCGAGTACGACGAAGAAAGCTACGAGTAACAGTACTTTAAAAAAAACAACTGTTGGTAATAATTCCTCCACGAAACAGGACGAAACCACACAATCCTTGGCCAAGTTGGAAGCCATCGAAAATACGACTTCCAAGGTATCGCGTACAACTTTAGCAGCATCTAATGCGGAAAATAAAGTAACGTCGGCATCGTTGTCTTCGACAGCGACCACGAAGAAAATTCAAATCATAAGATCGACTTTAAAGGTTAAAGGCACGACTCCTAGATCCATCGCTGCTAATAAATCTGGTACGGCACAAACTAAAAGACCTCAACAAGGAAAACCTAAACCATCCCACACGAGAAGGACAACCGTGAAACCTGACATATCAAAGAACGACAATTCTACGACAGCTAAGGTTGAAAAAGTTACGTTCAAAGCAGTCCCAATGATTACAACACCAAAATCAAAGAACGAGATCACGGAAAAACCAATGTTCGTTACTAAGATCAAGGCTTCTGTTCTCATGGACACTCAGAAAACTACAACGACGACGACTGTTCCGAACGCTTACGTTTCTACCACTTCTAAACCCAATTTCTCAGATGTTGATTTAGTAGAAGTACCAGTCAAATCTAAACCTCTTGGGGCAAGCGTAAATAACGTCTTGAAGGTGCAATTGAAAAAACCAATCGATGACTCTACTCAAATCGAAATAGAACCTATCAAAATGAACGCACCCATTCTGACGATTCAGAAAGTGGAAAAGAAGCCTGATGATGATATGCCTGACATTAATTTAGTTAATCTCAATGGTACTAGCATTGATTTGAAATTTGATTTCAATCCTGAACTGACTAAGATCAGTACAGAAATGGAGAGCTTAGAAAATTCGATGACGACGTCCAGTCCATCAACTATGACAACGAAACGACAAAGAAACTCGAATAAGAGGAAGAAGAACAAGATTAGGCGTCGTAGGCCATCTAGTACGACACCGTTAACATCAACATCAACATCAACCACAACTACACCGAGCACAAATGTTCCTGTAACGGCTGAGGAAATAATCGAAATATCAGCCGAACCAATACCTTTGGACAACGCTATTCAAGAATCTAAAATTGAACCTGAATCGAAAATTACGAATAGCAATACGAAGACTAAGAAGAAGCCACCGCAAAAAGGGATCAGCTCGCAGATCTACAGTTTTCTCAGCAGAGAAGTAATGCCCAGTTTTGGAGTAATGTCGTTGCTCGGATTAGGTTTGGGATTAGCTTCCTATTTCCTGTATCCTTTCGGTGGAACAATCACCCGAAGAAATTACGAAGTGGAACCTAATTACAAATACAATTTGGATGAATATGGTGGTAATTATGGACAGAACGAAGAAGAAGTTTTGTCGAAGGTATTGCAAGGTATGACCAATCACGAGAATAGATTTGGTCTTGGATCGTCAAGTGGGGTCAAGGATTTGGATAAGAATTATTATCGTTATCAACATTTTGATGGTGCGTACGATACTCAATCGATAAGAAGAACGGATCAAAGATATCCTTCGCCATCGTCGTCGCCTATTTACAAACCAACTGAAAATACAGCGTCTGTGCTTAAGTATCGTAATACCGATTACAAATATTCTGAAGTACAAACTACGCCAACTTATTACGATCCACAAAAACATAATGAATTTGTAATCAGTCAAGATAGTTCGGGAAATAGGCAATTCGTTGTCGGTAACATACCGAAAGAGTATCCACCATTTACCGACAAACATCCTACCTTATCGACGACGAATAAAAAAGGTCCTAACGTTTTCCAAGAATCCACGGAAAGTGGCTTGACGCAATTTGAACGTGACATTGCTCAAGGTCTCAACTTTCCACCCAATTCCATTAATGGACATGGCTATCAATCGGAAACCCAAACTTTACGACCTGAAGATGGTTACGAAGAGATTGAGATTACACCTACCGCTGTGGCTGTTGAACATGGACCTAGATCTTTAAAAATAAAACGTTCGATCCCTGATCGTCTTTCCAGATCTAAAAGGGAATCTGTTATTCAGATAATCCCGTCCAAACACGAACTAGAAGAAGAACAAAAAGAAGAGGATTTAAGCAATGAAATTTTAGATATTATTGACTTGGCTATACCTGGTAGCGACGAGAAAAAAATAAAACATAACGATCTAGATGATTTTCATTCGTATAAGAAAAAACTTCACGAGGAATCTCAAAAGCAACATAAAGAAACAGGTTCGAGAAACCCGACGACGCTCCCTGATGACACCGAAAACAAAACTAATTCGAAAAATAATGTAATTTATGATATAGCGGATAGCGTTGAAAAAATAACGACTGAAAAACAACTCGATAAAATAGAAGAAGAAAACTATTCGAGCACTAGTTCTTCTATAACTCCCATATCTTCGAGCAACGAATCGTCCGATGCAACCGAACATACGAAAGATATCGAAGAAACTACGATCGAATGGTCAGAAAATCCAACGACGACGAAACCAAACGAAGAAGGTTTCAATATCTTCAGTTTCGTTAAGAAAGTTGCCGAAATTAAATTTAGATTAGGTTTGACCATATTGAAACACGCTAGCGAAGGTTTCGCAAGATATCTGGGACATGTTCAAAAGAGGATCAATGGCGAGGAATAGAAAGGAATGTAATGATACCTTTCGAGACCTCAAGTTGAGAATGATATGTGATTTGAAGACCTGGCAAATTGCAACGTATCGTCTCTGATGTGTACTTACGTACTTACTTCAGCATGTATATTTTATTTAACGACTGCGTAGAAGTAAACCCCCCCAGTTTATACTCGTTGTTTTATATCGGTCTTATCTATGCGAGATATTACTCGAATTATTGATCGCATAAATGATTTCGTTATTGTTATACCAACGCGATTATTTTCACAATTGACTGAAGGATTAACTTTTAATATCTCGCACAAATCAATATTAACGACTTTATCATAACTGTGAAAATAATGAGCGATGACGATTGACAAATTTAATTCGTGTGGGGATAATTAAGGGATTTATTTGTATGTCGGAGTTTAATGGTTTCAAAGAAAAACAAGAGATTTTTAAGTTACCGAAAAGATCGTATGATATGTTTGAAAAAGGTAGTGGGTATTTTTTTTTTTTTTTCTTACAAGACTGTCACCATATTCACACACGCATACACACACACACGCACACATGTTGTTTTATTGCGAATTCACTTATGTTATTTTGATGTACGTGTGTTTTTTCTTCCCTCTCTCGACACGAGGATAATATATTATATAAAAATCTAAAATACTAGACTGTTTTTATTATACGTATTTATATAAATAAATAAATAAATAAGTTAAATAAATATTGCTACGCAGTATTTTGTGCCGTGTAAATAAAAAATAAAATATGGAAAAAAAAATATATATATATATATATATAAATATTTCACCGATTCATTCAATTTTCCTCTAAAATTTCTCAACGAATAAATATATCGAAATAATATAATAATAAATAGCGAGTTAATCAAAGAGCGATCATCGAACTTACTAATCTTTCTCATTCATTTTAACAACGTGATCTCTGATTCTGTAGGTCGATATTTCTTGAAGAAAATAATTCTAAAGGGCTATATTGGTGAGTCGATAAATCGTCACTAAATGAAATATAAATATTGAATGTCTTCTGTAACAGTAACCCTAGTTTAGTATAATACCATACTGTTATACTCGTCACACACATCCAATCTATTTAGAATGCAACAGGTGTGCCTTTAGTGCGATCGATCCTAACCGTTGCACTATGTTTCTAAGTACATACATACGCACTTTGTCTCTACGTTCTTACTAACGCATCAAATTCATCCATCAATATCAATGAAACTGTCTATGTATGTTCTTTGACTGTTAACTCAAATTCGTTTACGTGTTACGCTAGACTCCGTTCGAATAGGGTGTATATGTATATCGTATAAAATACAGTAAACACGGTAATAGTGACCTAGTTTGGTAGAAACTACGTATAGTCGCAGAATGACACGGTGGTGATAAGCGTTACAGGACCGTTTGCCATAACAGAACTTTCATGATGAAGCGAGTGCAACACAACAACACTTCCGTTCGTCGATTAGCCCCCCACCAATCATCGGGTTCACGATTCTCTTTAGAAACTATATCAGTATATTCCATCAGATATTCGAGGGGGGAGAAAGGGGAAGGGGGGGGGGGGGGGGGGGGGGGGGGGGGGGGGGGGGGGGGGGGGGGGGGGGGGGGGGGAAGGGGGGGGGGTGGGAGAAGAAGGAGGAGGGTAAGGGGGGGTAGGGTAGACCTCGAGTTGTTTAACTCGAACGATCGCGCATTACGATTTTAAGAGCCTCCATAACCCTTCTTTCTCGTGTGACGAATTATAAGAATTTGACCGACAGTCAGAAATATCTTGTTCGTCGTATCGCCATCGTCGAGTTCGTCCCAAGATTATCGAGATTAATTCCAAGACCGTGAAATTCCCGGATAATTTTATTCTCCAATTTCAGTTCTCGTTTCTTTCGACCCAGCAGCATTGGGATTCAAGCATTGCCACATGTTGCCTGGTAACATTCTGTGGTACATAATCAACTGGAATGTATCAAAGTTACCGAGTAAATAAATTCTTTAAATATGTATTTAACCGAATGAATAACCTGCGTCCAACTGTGCCGCGAGAACGCGCTGAATTCGAGAACCGGTCCCCGTTTCAAAGGTGGTGCCTCTGATCGGTCTTCGTCTCAATATGCTCGGTAATGTTGTAGCTCTGTCGCTCTCGTATCCCTTCCGACTCTGATCTACGCTTTTGAAAGTCTTCTCGACTTCCAAGAGACCGCCGTGAGACGTTGTTGTGTTGGTGCCGTTGATTGACGGTAACACCGTCAACCTGACCTAGGTAAGCCATATTTCATAAAGTAACTGTCAGATAAATCGATCGGATAAGTAATCTCTCTCTCTCTCTCTATCTCTTTCTCTCCCTCTCTGTTTACTTTCTAAATAAGGTATCGTCATATTTCAACTATATAAAACTCGTAGTACATTTACATCCAGTCAATATAATAACAAATCATTAATCATTAACAATAAGAGAGAGAGAGATTCTTAAGAACCGGTTTGAATATTAATTTAATTGATCACTTTCCCATGGGATTGATTCATTTTGTTAAATAATTCAATAAATTCATACGAAATATCTCTTTAAACTTCTAGCCTAACCTGTCTCTTTGATGTCATAACGGGAATAACTGCATCGGTATCTTCCTCTTTCTTGATAGATTTCGTTTTAGTTCCGTTCAATAGTTTGACCAGTTCGGGATTCAACGTGTCTATCTTGATAGATCTTTGACGAGATTTAGAATATCCTCTGTTCGTTGATAGGAGAACCCATTGTCCATCGCCATTAGCTGGATGAGAAGGTGGATGATTATTACCGTATTGATAATGAGAAAAATTTGGTCTATCACTTGGTCTTGGTCTGTCCAAGGATTCGGTTCTTGGTGGGAAATCGTGCCAATCGTTGTTACCGTCATCGGCATGATTGTTTTCAGAATATCTGTCTAAGAATGGATAGGGCCTGTTAGACGATTGAGGTTTGTTGTTCCATGCATTGGGAAAGTTGGTAGGCCTGTCGTCTGTTATAATATCGGTTGGCCGATGAAGATTAGAAGGGTATTTGTCCCAAGATGGCTTCTCGGGTGGCCACTTTTGCGTTTGACTCGAAACTTGATCGTATTTGTCTGGATAATAAGATGGGCGAGATGACGATGATGGTTTCTGCCATGGTTTATCATTGTTATTCTCTTGCCAATAAGGTTTCGGCTTGTCGTGCCTACATTTTCAAAATTATCATTAATAAATATAATTTACACTGGAAATGATATCAATTGTAGACATCATTTAAAATGTATAATTACCAAGGTTTGTTGTTTTCGTAAGTTGGCCTGGAAGAATAATCGGAGGTCCATGGTTTGGTCATGCTAGGCTTTTCCCATGGTTTTATCTCTGGCCAGGGACGTTGAGTACTCGGATTTGCTTGCCACTTTGAAATTTTACTTTTAGACCATGGAATTGCATCGAGGGTAACCCAACCATTTCTGTCATCGTGGGAGGTCATACCGTAATACTTATTTCTTTTTAATGTATCGTTCAAAATGTCACTGAGCTAATAATATGATAATTACAAGAAAATTCAGGTCAATATTCTGTGTAAATTTGTTTCTTAAAAAGAAAAAAAAAGAAAATATAAGAAGTACTTACTTTGTCCTCGTTTAAAGTAGAATTAATAGGATCCAAAGTGGATTTTTCATCGTCAAGTATTGTAGTTGAAGAATCAGTAGTCGTCTCGTCAACTTCAAGAATGAGTGGGTCCAAAATAGGTTTGGACAATTTTGGTGGAAGCTTGAAGTCTTTTTCTGTAGAACCTTTAATTTTATTAGCATAGTCCTCGAGGAACTTGTTGAGTACTTCAGGATTGAACGTTGACGTTTCGAAAGAATTTCGTCTGTCATATTCCGAGGTCAAGGCGTCACGAATCATTCTTTCATCGTTGTTTCGTTGATCGTTTCTTGTCTGATCGAATAACGGGCTTTGAGTCATCGCAATGGGCTCCTGAGGTATTCGTAAATTTTCGTTTTTCGTTTTGAACAATTCGGACGCGTTGGTTCTCATTTTAACGAAATATCTGGTATCGCAATAAGAACCTTCTAGGATGAAAATGAATAGAAGTAAACGGATCGTTCCGTTCGTGATCGCCATCTGTAAAGGAAAAAAAATTAACAAATTATAATTATACAACAAATATATAATTCTTATTTATAATTTGTTCTGCTAGTGTAATATAAATCCAGGCTAATGCCTCTGATTAAATCCTACGTTACACTGATTTTGTCACTGACCGTGTCGATTAGGTTGTCCTCCAAATTACACGATGAAGATGATAACAGGACGAAGTTAATTACATGAATAAAACGAATCGTTCTGTCGAGTTAAAGTTAGAATAAACCGTTATAGTCGGCGGCCACGGTACTGTACACACTAGTAGAGTATAGCAAGTACGTAAATAAGTAAGTAACAGTCAGCAGAATAAGAAGGAGGAGGTGGAGGAGCAGCGGCAACAGCAGCAACAGTAACAGCAGATAGAAAGAAGAGTAACAAAGAACGACCTCGCCTCTTCAAGGTCCGTGATGGTTCTGTTACTGAGAGGTTGGCCTCCTTTGCTTTTAATCCAGGTCCCCACTTCGAATGTACTTGGTCCATTTTACATCTCCTTCTCGACCTGCCAGTCTTAGATTTACTTGTCCTTGTCTAACCTGGTCACTGAGGAAACGGATTTGTCTCCTCTCTTCCTCTCCTATCTCTTTCTCTCTCTCCTTTTCGCATGCTCCAACTAACCATTTCTCCTTTCAACTCGTCTTCTTCCACTTCGTCGACTATATCATTCGAACAATAGGACCAACAAAACAAAAAACGGTAACGATGAGCTGAGAAAATCAAACTGACCGGACGACTGTCCCTTATCATCGAAAAAAAAAATAACATTTATAATAAATTTACATAGGATATCGGACCTAGGTAGGTTTCTTTATCGGTTGAATTTCAAAAGAACACGCGGTGAAAGAAGAAGAAGAAGAAGAAGAAGAAGAAAGACATTCGTCATGCACTAATTACCCCGGTCACCCGTAACAATCACGCACCTTTGCGACAAACCTCGTCCTCCTACTCTTACTCCTTTTCCTATTTCGTTATTTCTTTTCAAATAATAATTGTCCAAATTAAATGGCCAAAAAAAATTTCTTTTTATCTTTTCACCCCAAATGAAATAATAATCTAACTTTCGCTCGTTTGTGAGCATAGAAAACTGGGTCTCCGGGAGATTGAAATTTCTTCTTTTATTTCCTAGTGTTGTTTTTTTTTTTCTTTTTTTTTCGTATATATATTATTCAAAAATCAGTATAACAATGGTAAAGAAATTAACTGGATAGTTCGAAGTTTCGGAGTCATAAGTTTGTGTAACGAGAGTAATATAGTTGAAAAGATAACCGTAGATTTAGGACACGACAGGAGAACTGGAGATAGACAAAGAAGGTTGATGGCGATTTTCATGGTCGGTAAATTACCAATTTGACCTCCTTCGATGTACGCACTATCGTCGGATCATCGTTCACATTTATGTCGTAAGTCTTCCATTGGGAGGAAAAGAAGCTAACGTCCGAAGATTGTCAAGAAAAATCGGCCGTTTGACGATTTTTGCGCTTTCTCGGCCCAGAAACCTCAAGCTAACTTTTTCCTTTTTTTTTTTGTTTCTTTTATAAACTCGTATCTTTCTTTTAGCTATACACATATTATCTGCAACGATTCTAACTTTAACTGTCTTTCTATCATCGGCGTCGAGTGAAACGCGAACGAAACTATTTCTTCTTATTATTTTTATTCCTTGTATCTTTTTGTAACGATAGAACACAAATTACCATGATTTTCATGAAGATAATTTTGGATCTTCCCTATTGATATTTCATATACACCAACACATTATAATCGATATATAATTGAAGAAAATATTTCAAATGATTATCAAGTAAAACCCTTAGAGTTCGACGATTCTATATATTTGTAATCCAATTTTTCTTGCTTCCGATTCCGATCGAACGTCGTGCGGTTGGTTGGCCTACTCGAAACCGGAATTGGGTTGATCGAAGCCGCTAAAACAACGACGACAACGACAACGACAACGACGACGACGATGATGATGACGATAACGCCAAGGAAGGAAACGAAAAAAGGAAAATAAGAAAATAAAATAGAAAGAAGAAGAAAAATATATTATATACGAGCTGCCTTCTTCTTGATGGTGTACAGCAGCTTAATGCTACTTTCGTTGTCGGCTATGTTCATACGAGAGGAGAAGCTACCGTATCAGATATATTAAACTAAACGTACACGTATATTAAATAGTTTTATGTAGGTGTATTTGTATATGGTGAAAGAAAATGGTAAGAGAGGGATATTATGATGATCCAAGCTAACCTGCTTCTCCTTAAAACTTCACGCATCGACAACGAGTTTCCAAGGAAAGTACTCTTCACAATAATTGTATGGTTTTATCGTCGTGCTACGATCCACGCATCACCGAGTTACATACAATTTTCACATGCACATGCATATGCATATATGTACACTTAAGCTAAACCTTGCACGTCCCACGAAAAATAAAAAAAACAAAAGCCACGTTTAACCGGATTCGAAATGGTCTAATTGTCGTTCTTACCAACAACTTATTAGAATTTCAAATAATATTGTATGATGACGATGATGATATGAAAATAATATCGAGATGCAAGATCAATTATCGATTATGGGAGAATTTTTTCGATGGATTATTAAATAAAATGAACGATTTTAATACTCAATATATATAAATAAACTTGAGATTCTTCTATATCGTTAAAACGTATTTTTTTTATTATCTCTTCTTTCGAATGCACACGCAAAAGGGAAAATTCATTTGAAGGAAGATACGAGAAAGAACGGAAGAGATCGAAAGACTTTCTAAGTTGCGTTTTATCGACAACGAGCGGCGAGAGTCTGACCTTATTTTATACCGAGGTCATTCGAATAGAGAGATACATCTCCACCCGATTGTATTCACTAACAACGATAAAATCGTTAGTAAAAAACATTAAGGAGACCAACAACGTCACCGTTGATTTCTTATCGTACGATCGGGATGATCGAGCAAACGATGATCATTAAATCGATAGAAAATAAATCTTTAATGATCTTTGACGATGATCTATTCTTCTTTCCCTAGGATATAATATTTTTATTTTTTTTCTTTAAAACTCTGAGAAAGTGATAGAAATCGATTGAGATTATTTTCTTTAGATATAATACATTTGACACACTATTATGCACTCTGCACCACGATGCAAACCTTTCCAACGTTAGTAACACCTGCTACCTGAACTAAACACCATCGTGCCGTACTTTTATTCTTTGTCGTTGACAATTGGAGTAAGAACGAATGATTAACAGACGAGAGATATTTTTTTTTTTTTTTAGAAAACACGATCCAACTTTACGACGACTGCGTTAAAGGCGAGAAACATTCAAGACGCGGTTTAGTCGACTCCTGTCAAGTAAACAGAACAATTCCTTTATTTTGCGATAATTTTTGATATCAATTTTTGTTTGCAAGCATTAAAGAATACAAACGACATGGTGTTTCGTATTAAATGTATCATTCTTATCTTTTATATTTCAATCGTAAGCAATATTCTGACCGAAAATACTACCGAATTATCCGAACAAACTAATTCGAAATTATTCGACGAATCTATCGAAGATTTGACGACGGAAACAACGTTATTTATTGCTACGGAAACTGATGAAAATGTTGTATCAACTATTCGTATTATCGATGCTGATGATCAAAATAATACAGACAACGAGTTCAAACCGAGCGTTCATCTTGGAGAAATCGTGGAAGAACCTAGGATGAAAAACAATCCATTCAACAACGTGCACCATGTCAGATTCGAAAACAATCTCAACGTTGGTTTCCAACGAGATCATTTACAAAACGTTAAACAAAACATTTTCTACGACGTTAAGGAACGCGATAACGATGATCATCGTGTGAAGTTCGATGAAGATAAGCAAAATATAAATCTAAGGAAATATCAGCAATTTTTACCAAATCACGAGACGATTGAACCTTTACAAGTGACCGTGACGCAAAGTTCAAGGTCGCATTTGGAGAATTTCGGTGAACAGAAAGTGATAAGCGATCATACCTTTTTACAGAATCTTGAGAAACCGGTATACGTCGAGGAACACACTTCGATGTTATTCGAAAAACCAATGAGATTTCCGAACGAATTCGATGAACATTTACCGATTGCTAATACGAATTTGGATGATCAGAATACGTTTTATTTCGTACCTGAGTATCATTTTGTGCCAAACTATCAAAATAATTATTACAACCTCGAACAACAACAACAACAACAACAAGAACAAACATATGGTAACGTTCAAAAACCAAATAATAATAATAATAATAATAACAATAATAATATGATGGTTTATCTAACTCAACAACACGAATATACTACGCTTCGCAAACCAGCACATTATTATTACCACCAGCCTGTAGGCTATCACGAAATGGACTTTTTAGGTGAACCAAAACCAACCGTACTTTATCCAAAAGAACATAGGTGAGAAAAGAGAAAATGGAATAATTTTGCGCGATATCAAAATCCAACGATTATTATCAATACTTAAAAATATTTTTAGAATTTCACCGTGGAAAAAGATTATTCATTTGATCGGTGCTTTTTTACCTTTCGGTTTGTTATTGGCCGCACTTGCACCTAACGTGATCAAAATTCAAAATACCACGTGAGTAAAAGTATAGGAAACATGATTTCATAATATTACACGATTTCACGTATTTTAATGCAAGGCCGAATTCTTCTAGAGAGCCGAATATCGTCCTTTCAAAGCTTAGGGTCGTTGACCTGCCGATCGAACATAAGCAAGCGAGAATTCTCGATGAACAACGAGGAAATGTTTGCGAAGAAAAATCGATATGCGAATTGATATTGGCAGGTGGTAAACCACGAACTAATATTGTGCAAAATGTTCTTTGGAATTTTGCTATCAGGTATATACCAAAATATTTCTAACGTTTTAAATTATTATTTATCTGCGTTAATATATTGTCAAATAAATACTCTGTTATTAGATACGAATATTATTAAATTATATAACGATTTATCGATATTTATAAAAAAATATTAGAGTGTGTTGCATCGGGGTATATAATTTATTGATTATTTTATTATCAAAAATATTATATCAAATATATAAACACATCGAACGAAAATAATGTCAATACTTTACAGATCCAGCAACGAAATGGCAAAAAAGGTTGGACTGCAAGAAATATTTGAGGCAGTGAAAAAGAAAAATTGTGCGACAATCAGCTGCTAAATCGCAAACGAAATAAGGAAGCAAGTATTATGGGGCGAGTCAACCTATTGTTTTTTATTTTTCCTTTCTCTCTCTCTCTCTCTAATCAGTGAAGTCAGAATAAGCATTGTCTTTTCAAGGGTTCGCGTAAGATAATTAGTCTTGTTTTCGTCCTGACTGTGAAAGTGTGTCCTTCCAAGAGAAAAGAGAGTAAACGACAACAAAAATAAGTGGAAAAAGGATGAGAGAAGTGTGTAGGATCGTTTGAAGAAACATCAGTATTATTATCATCATCAACATCTCGTTTGAGAATTCGTCTCGTGTATGCACTCGTCTCGTCCTCGCAAGTGAAAGTAGTCACTGAGTAAGTATAAGTGGGTCAACGCTAGTCCATTCTGGACCATCATCATCGTTCTCACTCGTGAAACTCGCAATCATTTCTTTTCCCCTTATATATACATACATGTAATTCATACGTGTACGTATATACCTGTACATATACAAATAATACATTCGTTCGATTTCCAGTAATAATTATATTACTATTTATGTGGTTACACACACACACACTTATACAGAAATATAATATATAAGTAAAGAATATTTATCTGAAGAGATAAAAAAAGTTACAAATCGAATAATATATTTTTTATACAGTCACGAAGATAATAATAATAATAATAATGATAATAATAGTAATAAATGTGTTGACTTATTGAACGACTAACCAACGGTTTTGTTATGATTTATGTTCGACATCTTTATAATAGAAAAAGAATAATCTAGAAAATCATAGATTAGGATGAACGATGAAACTTTCAAACAAATATTATTATTAGAGAATCTAGAAGAAATAGAAGAAGATAACCGGATGGTATTCGCTTATTTTGGGGTCGCAAAGTTGGATTTTCACTCGAGGAATGTTTCATGAAAGCCAATGGTGGAAGGATAACATAACGCGTTTTGAAAGATCGTTAGACCCCCCCTCCTCTCATAGGATTGATTTACTTTCTTATTATTTTATTCTTACATTTTATTATTTCTCTCGTAAATAGAAAAACACAAATCATTTCAATGGTTATCCTCGATATCCTCCTGTTTCGATTAACTAGGAACTAATCGACTGGATGTTGTTGTTGGGCGTTCAACGAAAGTGAGCCACTTTTTATACGGGTTCTACTTTTGAATTGAACAACTAGCCATACCGATTGCTGCTCCTTCGAGCGGATCAACGAGATCGCTCGTTAAAACTTACAATTAAGTTTTATCGATTTATATTATTATTTTTGCAACAGATGTTACCAACGTTATTTCATATTTATCCGATTAATCGTCGTATTATATTATCTTTAATAATAAAATCAACTTATGTGCGATTATTATTTCCAATTAATATCATCAGAAACGTTGAAAAAAACAAAAGGTAAAACTTTGAACACTGCTATTAAGATCAGTGTATTTTAAAATATTTTTCATTAATATTTTTTAATAAATTCTATATACTTATATAATAAAGTATTATTATTAAGTAATATTGTACAATGTGAATTGTCAGTATTTGTATTATTTTAAATAATTACTATCAAATACAAAAGGGTATAAGAATTTTGTTAACTTGGCAACACCCTTTAACCGAGGAAATATTTTCGCAACTTTGAATACATGATGGGATCGTAATCCATACTTTGAGAAATCCTAAGTACTGCAATATTATTAATTAAAATATTAGTATAGTGTGGTATTCAACCCTACTTTTATTTGAATAAAAATGACAACAAATAATTATTTATATTAAATAATATACATTGGCATATATGCATTGAAACTAACAAATAGAAATGAAATAGAATAAAGATGTCACAGAAATTGAACGAGTTTTCTTAGGAGAAATCGGAGTTATTATGAGTAATTAAATGGTTGAAAGTGTGTAAAGAAAGACGAACAGAAGTTGCATATAAGTAAACGAAGAAACGTTCGAAAGTCAAACGTACTTTGTAATAGTATTCTGTATGAACTTTCACGTTTATGCCAAACGATGTTACGACCGACCCTGTTGTTACTTTGATGACATTGTACAACGACTATGATGACGACGACGTCACGAAAGTCTCGATCGTGCCTTCGATCGTTTATAACGTGATTTGTTTATTAACGAGAATAAATTTTGAAAACTAAGACCGAGTATTTAACAGAAAGCTACACGCACGAATCATTTTTATCCAAGTTTTTTTTTCTCGTAATGATCTTCGAATTTTAATGAAACCGCAATAAAAAAAAAAGAAGAAAGAAGAAGAAGGAGAAGACTTTTTTTTTTCAATTATCCTTTGACACGAATATTCACATTTTAGTGCGGGGAAACAAAAACAACAAAAAATAAATATAAAATAAGAAAGAAATTTTATTCGATTAATTTATGGCACATATTATGAAGTATGCGCATTTTAATTGGGAAAAGGAAAAAATGAAGAAGAAATTCTTTTTTCTTTTTTTTTTTTTCTCGATTAACTTTTGACACGAAGATGCTACGTAACGTTGATGTGTGGGCATCGACAAGTTATGTCAAGGAAAGCGAGTTTGTTAAAAGATACTCGAACGATATTGGAAAACTTATCTGCGAGGTCATACGAGCTGACAATGAGTCGTGCGTGCTAATAATCGTTAAATTTTCGCATCATCAACCAACCTTGACAAAGGAACGAATAAAATATTTTTTCTTTTTTAACGTGTAACCACTTTTGGAAGATTGTCACACCCCCATCCCCCATTGGAACATATCACAATGTTAATTGTTGTAAATTATTCAACAAATTAAATAATTATTTGAAAGTGTGTTATGTGTGTGTGTGTGTCCTGTGTACAAATATACTTTTTTAATAATTTTAGTTTATACCAATAAAATAATCAACGTAAAAATCCTCGAACTGATTGAGCTTTACATAAATTCGACAAAATATATTCTATTGAAATCCTATAATAAATATATCTTAAAATTAAAATTCATTGATTTCTCTCTTAGATCCTGATTGATATTATAAAATGAAGTTAAAGGAACCATCGAGATTTAAGATTAGATGCGGTCCATTAGAGTTTTAACAGACTTTCGACAAATTTACATTGATTTTAATGATCGTTATATCGAAAGTCGGTCGTTGACTTTGGCATCGTATACATATATATATATAAAAGAGAAATTCTTTGATCTCACGTATGAGATCTATGTATTGGTTTCTTTTTTTTTTCGTTTATATCATTTTCCTTATTTTTATTTTATTGTCTTTTTTTTTTTTTTTTTATGACAGATAAAAAAGAAGAAAATTTATTTTTCAAACGATTATTAAAGTATACACAATTGAAGAAGAAATCATCAGATTAAGAGTAGAAATAAAAAGAAAGATTAGAAAGATTAGAAAGATTAGAAAGATTAATCATGAGTGTTTGGTGATCGTGACTAACAATAAGTCTTCAAAGGAACACGTGACTCTCTCTCTTTCTCTCTTTCTTTCTTTGATGTTCGTGAGTGTTGCCATGGGCCACACTTACCTACTGATCTATATTACATCGTTGCATTTCCGGTGTTCGCGATATCTCACTCGAGAAATCGAAAGGCCCATACTTTGCTTCCCGGAAAAATTCATAGAGCCACTTTCCTCTTCGTATCTCGTGTGTTCTCCTCGCCACCACCTTTATTCAACCAACCTCATCTTCTTTCCTTCGCCCACCTCTTTACACGACTTTCGAAAAGTGAAAGTCGACCTGACTTTTTTTTTTCCTTTTTTTTTTCCTCTTTCTCTCTCTCTCTCTCTTTCTCTCTCCTTTTCCTCTCTTTCTCTCGAGTCCTTATCTCGAATAGAAGTCGAATTTGAAGTGGTTTCTCTCTCCTCTCTTAAAAGTTAAGTGTATGTTTCGACAAACTGTTCTTATTTACAAAAAATATTAACGAATAACAGAAGACGTCTTTTGTGTAGGTGTCTAATATTACAAAAGAAAAATAATGTGTCTGAAAAAAGAACAAAAAAAAAACTATTATTTAAATGAAAGTATTCCCGTCTAATAATTAGACGTAAGAATAAAATGAACAAAAGTGTATGGTCGGTTAGTTGTCATCGAATAATATCACCTATCCGTCATACGTTTTCCGGTGTCCTTGGAAAGTGAAAGTAATATACGTTTCATTTCTTCCTCTGAATTGAATTCTTTTCATTCGCGATAAATGCAAATTAGGATAGGCGGGAATAGGATTCCATAGATGACTTTGGAATTGTGTCAGTTTATGGAACTGGAAAAGATACACGAGAAATCTTCTCTGGTAAGAGGTCGAGGGACACGTGGAGAAGGTTACACAGGTGTGCATCGTTCACGTCGTTTGTGCTGGACGATGGACTTTCACTGGCGGGTCTCTGAACTCGAGACTTCAATTGCCCCCACCTTCTTTTTCTCTTTCTTTATTTATTTCTTTATTTCTTTCTTTATTTCTTTCTTTCTTTATCTTTCTTTTGACTTGCCTACCAGAATCGAACGTCGGCTTCCGGCTCGTACGTTCATGAACTTGAAAAAACATTAGCTCGGATCTACCTGCTCAAGTTTCACGTACCGGTTTTAACATTAATCTTTGAACTTTCAATCGTTTTCTACCTAACTAAATGATTCGACAAACTTTGTTTTATGATCTTCGTTTAAATATATTTCAAACTCATTTAATTTGATTCGCTAACGAACTATTCTCATTCGTCGAGTTATAAGTATCGATCTATCGCAATACGGTGATTGAAATGCTTGAAGAAAAGAGAACGGTGACATGAATGCTTCGCATTATATTTATCGATACGTAGGTATGTACTTTATTCAAGGTAAAATACAAAAAATAAATAGTCACGATTCGAAGAAGAGTTAACCACTATTTCTACCCTTAAGAAATTACAATTAAATTGGGATACTAATATTACTTATTTTTTCAATCATTCGATTCACACGTATAAATGACACTTACGATATTTACGTATTATATCTACCATGATCGTTGAGTTAGAAAATGAATACTACGAGATGTTCAAAGAAACGCATTGTGTTCGCCGATTCGTGAATAATCTTAATCGTATGACCTGTAATTAAATTCACTAGGATGATTTTAAAACGCGTTCTTAATACAAATGTCTAAACGAATTAAGATCCCTGTTTAATGTGTATGTGGTAATCGATAAATAAATAAATCCAGATTATTTCTAACACGAACTGAAACTTTTATAATGATATACAAATAACTGTTCATTTCAATGGCATAAGAAAGATGTAACCAAGAATCATAATGGATCTTTATTCGCGTTTTATCTCTGATGTAACACGAAGGAAAAATTAATGGAGTGTTGAAGTTTTTAATGATACACGCATTGACGTACAACAACGGAGTCTTATGTATCTATTTCTTTCTCGATTCAACATTTCAACGGCAAAACTCATAAAAATTTTTTTGTTTATTTATATACGTAACCCAGACGAGCTGATAATATTTTTAAAATACGAACAAAGTTCAAGGACTGTTCGTGGAACAAAAGATACCATTGTATGAGATATCGCTATTGCATTTAATCGTGGTCGGTAATTTCACAAATTAAAATGATCATTTTAAAATTTAAATAATTATCAAAATATTAATAGATGAAACATTTGACAGTGCGATATTTTTTCTCGATATAACTATTATTAACTTATTATTAAATAATACCGAAAAAAAAAGAGAAATTATATTTACAAAAATTCAAATTAATTAGAAACAGAGTAGTGCATCAAAGTTGCATATTATTTCAAAGTATTGTATTTTAAATATTGACGTTGCAATTCTCGTTTAATTCCTTTCCTTTTCTACCCCGTATTTATTTATTATAGATATTTATTAATAAATTAATATATATATATAGTTGGTTGAATAATAATAAAATTAAATATTTACAATAATTTAATATGTATAATAAATAAATATTAATTTATTTATATTTATTTAAATATAAATAATATTTAAATATAAAATTAAATATAAATTTATAATAAATAAATATTAAATTATTAATTAAAATATTCACGGAAATATTAATCCCGATAAACGAACTATAGATCCTATTTCGCATTTCCTTTGCAATTTCCGTTTGGTATCTTTTCTACCCCTTTGTAATCGTCTCGCGTGCATTATATTATGATATTAAAAAATAACAAAAAAAAAAAAAAAAAAAATGTCTAGACAGACGAGACGGTAGCGTATATATTCATTCGTTAGTTTGTGTCGTCGTTGTATATTCCACGGTATTAACGACGGAAAAAGGCGAAGGCGAAGGCGAAGGCAAACGGAGGAAGTAGGTCGGAGAGAATTCTCACTCCTCGATGGAGACACGAGGAGCCACCGGCTGACTGCCATCGTCAGTCTTGCCAAGATATCTCGGGAGTCAACAGGTGCGTCTTAGGGAGCCCCGATACGCTCCTACCTCTTCTTTAACTTCTGTTATTTTTTTTCTCCGTTTTTTTTCCCCCGTTTTTTCTTTTTTTTTTTTTTCCTTTTCGGTCTCCACTCGCATCATTTTCTTCCCACTTTTTATATTCGCATTTGTTTTTTTTTTTTACTCTTTTTGTCTTTCCTCCCCCCCCCTCTCTTTATTCCTCTTACAACGCATCAAACGAGCCCGCAAAATTTTTGACCCGACGATAAAAACGCCGATGGTCGCTTAAAAAAAAAAATATAACTTCGAAAGGAAAAAATTAAAAAGAATCATAATTTTTTTCGTAATCTCTTCTTATTTCGTTTTTTAAGTCGACGCGGTTTTTCATTTTGGTAATTGCGAGAACGGGGGTGAGGGACGATAAGGATTGGAGACGAAAGAAAAAAATCTAATTCGCGCGAGAACCGTTCAACGAGGATCCTTCCGTAAGCGGCAACAGCAAGATGTCCAAAGTGAGTTACTCGTCATTTTAATTTCCTTTTTTTTGTTATCATTGATATTTCATTTACATTAGCACGCGTTCGTCGATTACGCCATATAAAATTTTCTACGTTTAAAACATTGCACGAGGATAAAACGAGCATTCTTCTTCGAGATAACGGGGTATTCGATAAAACTTGGAATGGAAGATGAAGATGAAGAAGAAGAAGAAGAAGAAGAAGAAGAGGAAGAGAAGAAGAAAAAAAATATATATATCAAGGAACTAGATCGGCTTAATTGTTCTACAATTAATGTCTGACCGTGGATTTTCTGGAGCGGAAACCCCGTGCGACATGGATTGGGGCCATGCCATAAGAAATTACATAGTCTTGTAACAAAGTTTTCTCGTTATTAATGAACAATGATTTTCATTGATGATCGTTCATTAATTCGAGCGGACGTAGAATCAAACACAGACTTTGATTTTAACCATTTAAGAAGAGTAGTAGTTCGCGTAAAAGCAGTTGGCAATAGAATTGGATCTCGAAAAAGGAGACAAGTGAAATTGAGACTCGATCGAAAGTTTCGAGGATAAGGAGAAAGAGAGTAGAATAATAATAATAAAAAAAAAAAAGAAAAAGAAAGAAAGAAAGAAAGAAAAGAGAAGAGAACCAAAAAAAAAAAAAAAGAAAAGTTTCTTTCTTTTTACCGGAGAGACCTTACCGGTGCTAAAGAACGCAACGCACGTGCGAAACGCGTCCAGCGAAAGCACATCGGTTGTTCCATTTCACTCGAGTTTAAACGTTGGTCCATGACGTTATCATTCACTTTTTATATTTTTCTTTTCTTTTCTTTTCTTTTCTTTTCTTTTCTTTTTTTTGTATCATTTAACTCCATAAACGCCTTTCGTTTTCTTCTTTTATTTTTTTTATTTTCTCCTCCCATAAATATATTTTCCTACGTATAAAAGAAAAATGTTATATATACAAGTAATTGGATTATTAAAAAAGGAACGTTGAGAAATATCGAACAACAATCCGGATGCATGATTCGTCTATCCGTACGTGTAACTATATATGTGTATGTGTGTGTGTATGTGTGTTCGTATGTGTGCATATATACACACGTATTTGTGTACTTAAAATCACGGAGAATAATTTAAAGGAGGTGAAAGTCTCGTGAATAGCACGGTGAATGAGATCCCAAGTTTAAAACATGAAAACGTGACCAATTGGAAATTAGTTGCATGAATATATTTTTCCTTATTGGCAGGAGTTTAGAAATCTTTGGTGCATCTTTCACATAATTTATACGCTTGAATGTGTATACATATATATATATGATATATCATAAATGAAATTTTCTTATAGCAAACTCATGTTAATCTATAAATCGTCTAATTTACTGTTTCTCGTTTTTTACTTACAAAAATGGATATGATATCTCCGAGAGAAAAATATTTCTACGGTTGTGGTGCGTTGATTACACTTTTCGCAATTTCGTTATTGCGAGTATATCTCTCTCTCTGTTCGAGAATACGATTCAATATTTCACGTTCGCGTGTTCGTGCTTCTAATCATTTCTCTCTCTTTTCTAATTCCCCGCGAACTTGATTACAGTTATGAGAATTATGAATTAGAACATTTTTTGTACTCTTCTAAATATTAAATCGTGCCAAAAACAATTAGACGCGAATCCCGAGTAACCTGCATAATAATAAAATTTATACCTTCAATTCAATCAATAAATTATTATTGCAAATAATTTTAGATCAGACGGTCTTCTTTAACATACCCTACACGTGTTCCGAAAAATTAGAAAAAGAAAAATTTGTGTTGTCCAAACGAAAAGGGAACAAAAAATATGTTAATCCTAGATTACACTAGTATACATATATTAAACTATACAAGTGTTTCACATTCGTTGAAAACAACAGGATCATTCGTTTTCTCTGATATCGATGGTTGCATAACGTCCTTCTATTGGTATTATATCGATCCTATTTTTTCCAGCTGGCTCGTTAAACCCAATGAATATAAATACAATGGTTACCTAAAACACTTTATATAATATCAAGGATGGAAATGTAATTTTCTTTTAAAAAATATGACTACCACAACGAACGTATGAATATAACTGAAAATATTTATTTACTCATATGGGGGAGAATCGTGAATAAAAAAGGATGATAGAAAAAAAGTACAGGGAGAAACGTGCATAATCGATCTGCACGATCGTACTAAGGCCAACTTTCGAAATCTGTTAAAAATCATTTCACGTGCTAGACGATTCACGAAACGTCCCACGGTGCTAACTAAATGCAACGGTTTGAACGTGATTAGATATTACCGAGAAAATCTAACAACAGACTTGCTTACGTATTTTCGTACGTGTGTGTGTGTGTGTGTGTGTATGGGTGGGTGTAAGAGAGTATATATAAAAATAGAAACATAGTCAGTATTACTAAACAAGTTGATTTTCACCGATGCATTGCGATGCAACACGCGTAAGACAAACGAAAGATAGCATAGAAATTAGATAATTATAATCAAGAATCTAATGAATTGTCTAATAATAAGACTTTTTGTTACAAATGTATATCTACTTTTGGATTTTTGTTTCTATTTGTTTTCAGGTATCATTTATTCTAGTCTTAGGAACCTTGGTTATCGGCAGTCTAGCGATAGATCTACCAAAGCCTGGTTACGCTAGGACAGTTTTGAAAGTATCGAGAAGTCTTCCGGGTGAAACAGAGGAGTTAAAAATTCGAACAAGCGAAGGTAATTTGGCAACATTGATCGTAAAACGACGAGAAAAGTCAACGTCTTCTGTCGATGATGGCGATGGAATTGGATCGACGAGTATCGATGCTAGCAAAAAGATTGATAACGTTAGCAGAGACGATATTTCGTCGTTGATCAATGGAAAAAACGAATCTGATAGCGAACAATCAGATCAGAAAAGGAAGGAAGATGTGAGGAAATTGGAAGAAGCACAAGTAGAGGAAATTCGTGCGAAATTTGTCAAACCCGATGAAATTGGGGAAGGAGGGGTCACTGAGAAATCATACGAGTTGGATAAAATTGAAAGAAAAAGTACGACGATACGATCAATTGGCGAAAGGAATATTGATTACGGTAATTGGACACCGTTAGGTGAAGATGGCAAAGCTTTGAAATTCCGAGAAACCACCACCGAAGAATACCACAGTTGGAAGCCTTTACCGGCTGCTGATTCAAAGTTGCCTGTTGAACAAGGAAGATCGAATTTCGTTCGTTTTGGTGATTCAACTTATGCGAACAACGGATTGATCTTTATAAGAAATTTTCAAGATCGAGCACAGAGAAATCTTCATTTTGAAGACGACAAAAGTAATCAGGCCACCCAATATTCTTATCTACCTCATCAACCACGTCAATCAACCAGGACTAACATAGGTGCCAATTTATCGAAAAACAGGGATGCCAAGAACGTTCCACCCGAAGTGATCATCAGATCGGAAATCAATGTTAAGTCTCATCCGAAGAGATCACCGATGTCATTGGACAGCGACGGTACTCCTATAATTCATGGCAAACGTGTTCCCGATGAACCCATGGATAAAATTCAAACATGGCGTAATGCCAGAATCATTAACAACAAACTTATAACAGAGAGTACGAGTTCTAATCCCGAGGAATCTTCTTCTTCTTCTTCTTCTTCATCTTCGAATTACTATTCTCAGGATAATGCGGCAGAAAGACAGAGATTCGAAAGATTCTTCAAGGATATCAATCGCAGGTAAAATATCTTCATAATATTATATCATGGTAAAATTAATAATTACACGATATAGAATTATATTCGTTAATATTATTATTTACAGATACGGTAGAAATTACGAGGACAATGGTAGAAACGTATTTTTCGAGTGGGATCCAAAAAATTATAAGAACGAAGCTCTGAACGCTGAAGTTTACGAAACGAGAAACGACAACTATCGTGCTAACGTACAAAAACGAATGTTGCATCCCGACAGTATCGCCAATTACCCGGTATCGCAACTCTACACACCGGAAAGTCAAAAGATTTCGACAGTACCTGTGAAACCTGGAGTGAGAGCACCTGTTTTACAGTACGCTCATCCCGAGTTGGGTGTTCAACCGGCTAAAATCGTGAAGAATGAAAAAAGACGACCGGAGAGTCATATGGACAATTATCAACACTCCAACGGACAGTATCCATTTATGGAACAACGTCAAAAAAAGAAATATGTACTGAACGATAAAAACATAGTTGACACTTACACAACCAAAAATTATTACCCTAATCAACATTTCTATGGACTGAAAAGACCGAACGACGCACCGTTTTGGGTAAAGATCTCCGAGAATCTGAAGAATCAATTTTCCAGTGGCGTAGAAAAAGTCTCACAGTTTACCAAGCCAGTGTTCGATCCATTGGTCGAGGCTACTCATAAAATATCACAAAATTTAGGCTTGTCTAAAGGTAAAGAAGCGCAGGATAAAATTGGTACCGTAGCTTCTGGCACGAGTATTCTCATACCTGCACTCGGTCTGGTAGCATCGGGTGCTGCTCTTGGAATTGGTGCTGTTGCTGTAGGAAGATACCTTGACGTGGACGTTCTCAAAAGATCCAACGAAGATGCCACTGATCTGGAACATAAAAGAGCATTGGAAATAAACCCGTCGTTCCTAGAAGTACTCGAGAAACAGGACAAAGAAAACATCGAGTTCCAATTGCCACGGGAATCAAGGGACAGTGGGGTCTTTTTGATACTGGAACGGGAAAAACAAACCCCGGAGACTGTTGACAAAATTCAACGCAACAGAAGGAGTCTTGATTATTTGGATATCTTTAACACCGAGGCTGATGTTAAGAGTCTTGAAAAGAGCAAAAGATTACAAAGGAAAGGTGCAGATTCGATCACTGAAATAGTAGAAATAGATCTTCCCAAAGGAAAGGGTAACATCGATGTAACGGAGTTTTTAATTCCCAATAAAAATAACGAGGAAAAGAAGGAAAATAAAAAGGATGGAACAATTTTGGTGATAGGAGATGGCGGTTCGATTTCGCAAGAAATAGTGAAAAAAGATTTGGGCACTGATTTATCCGATAAAGATTCATTGACTAACGTTGAGAGGATAATCGAAGATGCGATTGAGAGATCTAAAGAAGTATCTACGGATGACAAACGGGAAAATAGAAGAAGGAAAAGAAGTACGGAGAGTGATCAGGAATTAGACGACATCTTGCAGAATTTAGAAAATGCAGAAGTTGCTGAGATCGCACACATCGATGGGGACTGGACCAATACACCATGTGCCAAGAGGATATTCTGTGATACCATGATTCAAAAGGATCCCGACGCTGCTATCTTTATGGAAAAGAAAATGGCTAAACTGTTGGGTCTGTAAGTATCGAACTATGCGTACACTAATTTATTTATGTTTTATCGCGATGCTAATTCGTTTGTACCTTATGTGGGATAAAAATTCGTTCTTCTTAGCAACTGGTTGTTCTCATCTCATTATTAACTCTCTGGCTAACCAGTAACGAGAAAGCTGCTATTTATCCACTTTCTTACCGTCAATAATTACAACAAAATTTGTCATTATAAATAAATAACTTGGATCTTCATAGTTTTGCGTAGCATTACGACAATCGTAATCGATGTTAGTTGGTTTCAACAATAAAAGTCCAGTTTCATTAAATCAAAACGTGATATCCATATGCAATTGAGTCACGCGAATGCGTCAAAAAAATGAATAGGAATATCGAGAAGTCAAGTGCTGATTCCGAGGATAGTAGTCATGTCGAGAAACGGATAACTTTCTTCCAGCTTTCGCCGACAATGTCCTACTGACTGATACGACTTTTACCTCTTAGCACAATTTCACTATACTTCGGACCCCAGCCGGTATGGCACTGAACACGTGGCGTGATACAGACAAATCTACAAAATAGAAAAGATCTATTCCAGATGTTTCATTCCCATAGCGAGTAATCTAGGATACCAATTAACATTACCTGCATACCGTGTTCAATGGTATTAAAAGATCAAATCATTCCTCGCGTTTTTAATTGAAAGTAATATTATTATGATTATTAAATTCATAACTGAGAGATATGGCTAACACTTTCCTATTTCCTGGATTCTCATAATAAAAATATAAAAAAAAAAATAAGAACCTGTGTACATAATTCAATTACCGGGCTTACCATATAAACGTGCTAATGAAAGTACATTATATCACTGTTTGATTACTTTCCGTTCGTTTGGTAACAGTTAATATATGTCGATTTCGTAAAAGGTATTTAATAGTTCTTTCGTCGATCGATAAATTTTCTTCCTATACTTATATTTAAAAAAAAGAAAAAGAAGAAAAATAATCTTTCATCATTTCGTAATACGATGAATCAATCTTACAGAATTCAACCTGGTGCAGCTATGCAAGTATCCAGTCATTTCGAAGAAGTAATGGACGCCATCAGGAGGCACGATTGTTCGAGTTTTCTTTGTCCACAAGCTAGACCCGGAAATGTTTTCTTCTGATCATCACCTTCGTCGTTATCATCGTCATCATCGTTAACGCAAACATCAGTATAATTTTCTTGTTATATTTTCTTTTTTTTTTAGTCACATCGAAGAAGATCTCGAAAGATCTAATTTTTTGTACATAATTGCCATCATCGAGGCGAAATTTTATTTAATGAATATATGCACGTTTAATTATAATTTAATTTTAGAAAGTTTTTCAAGGCAAGGCAAAGCAAATAATCAATCTAATATCGTGAGTTCGACGAAAGAACGAGTGAGTTAATTTTATTAACCCACGAATGGCTGCTTTCTGCGAACGCACGACTGCACGAACGCGATCCCTTTTGATCTTCTTGTTTGATTTTACTCGAGATCAGAAGAGATGGATAGCGTTAAAAGTGTCCAATTTAAATCATAACCTGTCCTGCAAAGAAAGCTATCGTTTGCTTTGCATGTAATTACGTTTACGTTTAAGTTACATATGTAATATCATATTTATTCTATACCGTGTAATTTTCTCAAAATAACACGGCTCGTATTATATGCAAACGCCAATGAATAAATAATATTTTTTACGTAAAACAAACGCATAAATTATTAACGATAAGATTATTATTAACAAATCAAATGTCGTTCCTAAATCCTCCCACATCCTGGTTAAAACAAAAATATCAATGAAATTGAATAATTCACAAGAAATATGATCAAATATCTATTTGTCGAGATTTCTTACTCAAATTCGACAAAAAATCTTTTGCACGAGACTTTCCCAAAGCATTGCGATATACTCACGAACCCGTTACTGGAACGTTGTCGAGCGGGTAGTGAAAATGTATAAATTAATGTAATTAACACCGAACAACTGAGAAATACCTTATATAAAGTCACGTTACCCGAGATATGTTTGAACACCTCGGGGAATATGGTAGAATGTGAAAAAAAGATAACGATCGATATATTATTTCCTTCGAGGTAGCTAACATAAGTAAAAATGCATTTAGAAGGGGAGGATAAAGTTAAACGGTACGGTCCTGGCTGTATACATTTTTAAGTAGATGGTAACGGTGTTGGTGGTGGTGGTGGTTGTTGTTGTTCATTTTACTTCGACGAGAATGATGAGCATGCGTACTCTATACAGAAGAAGAAAAATAAAATTATAGTCATTGTATGCGCAGTTATTGTATCGTCGCGTTACACGTTCGTTTCAAGTGTTCGTATAGTGATATGGAATTTACCAAAGGTACGAGATTGATTGTGATTAAAAAAAAAAAAAAAAAAAAAAAAAGAACAAGACATCTTAAAACGAAGCACACATTTTTAATCGTACTTCAACGCGTGTTTTCAACCATTCCTCAACAGATTTGAATTACGCAATCGGCTGGAACCGATTAAATCTTCAATTCCTCGGTGTATGGCCGGATTCGGATGGATTGGAAAAAAACTTGGGCTTTACTAAATATCGTTGGATCGTTCACGCATTTTTCATGCTGGGATTTATAATCTTACCGCAATCAGCGTATTTGATAATAATCTGGGGTGATCTCGATTTAATGACGGAGGATTTAGCAACTGCAAACGTTCCTGTCACTATAGCTTGCGTCAAACTCTTCATCATTAATTATCACTCGAAAAGTAAGAATTCAGTGAAACGCGGTGAACACAACGTTTATCGAATCATCATGTGATCATCATTTATTTAATATACATTTGATGATGATAATAATCTATTCGCTTATTTTTCCTAGCACTAAATCCACTTCTAAGTGCTTTCTTTGACGATTGGAATAGATCAAAAAGTCATGAGGAAAGATCAATTATGCTGAGCAATGCTAGAAAGGCGAGAACTATATCGATGTTGTGTACAGTGATGATACAGATTATGACAACGATATACATACTTCTTCGAATCACTATGATTTTGCAAATGCAAAGGGATCAAATGGAACCGGATCGAACTCTCATTTGTCCCGCTTATTTTCCTTACGATGTTAGGAGGACTTCGGTGTTCTATTTAACGTGTCTTGGACAAATATTAGCTGCTTACAGTGCTACAGTTTCTTATACAGGCGTCGATAGTTTCATCTCAATGTTAGTTCTTCACGTTTGCGCACAAATTTCCAATCTAAGGTTAACCCTTCGATCTTTGGCTGATGGAAGAACCTTGAAAGATAAGGAGACCGATAATTTCATGAAAAAATTGACGTTAATCGTTAAAAGACACGAACATCTCAATTGGTTGGTTTATCATGTCACATTTTTCATTGAAATTATATTTCACTTATGCATTCTCGAGTTTGATGATCATCGATGTATTTTAAAGGTTCGCACAAACGATCGAAAATTCATTCAACACTTTGATGCTCGTACAAATCCTTACTTGCACCATGCAAGTGTGTTTTCAAAGTTATCAAGTCAAGGCAGTAAGTTAGAGATCTGAAAAGGAAAAAAAAAAGAAAAAATAGTTGGGCATTTCATTTCAATGTTATACCTTCATTTTGTTTATTTTTTTTTTTTTTTTAGATATTAGGACAAAATAATGGCGAGTTTCCTACAGTTCAATTAAGTTTCTTAGTATTATTTGTTGCCGTTACTTTAATACATCTATACATTTATTGTTACGTGGGTGAAATGCTTATTGTTCAGGTAAAGGAAAATAACATTTAAATGTCAGTACGATATTTAACCTACTTGTGTGATTAATCAGAGCTCCGGTATGAGCGAATCGGTATACGAATCTAAATGGTGCAACTTGTCTCCGAAGGAAGCAAGGAATCTTCTTTTCGTGATGCACCGATCAGCTATCCCACTTCGTTTGACCGCTGGAAAATTTAGCACGTTCTCCATGAAAACGTTTAGCGAGGTAAAAACAATCAAGAGAAATAAATTATTAATTCGATTCTAATTCTAATTATCTAAATTATTTCTAATATTTTCTATTTTATTTTCGTAGATCGTAAGAACTTCGATGGGATATCTATCGGTTTTACTGACAGTATCGGAACACAGAAATTAATTTTGTAAAAATGAAAACGCCATTCTAACGGGCCGATAAAATAATAATCATTCCAATATTTTGAAAATTACGAATTAAGATTGGTTAAATGGATATGATATAATTCAAATATTCGTGTAATAAAAAGAATACCGCAACTTCCTCTTGCCATTTGCTGAGTCTGAATTCGTCACGCACCAACGTTCGATTGAATATGACCACGAGAACGATGACCGAGTATTATTTCGTTTCGTTAACAAATTCACAAGAACCTGCACCCGTTCCCACGAGAAAAAGTATCCTCTTCTTCGGGTTTTTAAAATTATATAATGTAATAATACGGAGGGAGAAATGTTAGTCTACTAAATTGTACGTAAGCGAAAAATGAAAAAAAATTAAAACACTACCAATCCACGAAACCTTTCTCATTTGGTATTTAAGCCCTATAGTTTTTTCTTTTTTTTTTTACTCGACCGACTCAAACTTTTCGCGAGATTTATATTCCTCAAAATTGTATTCCAGTGTCTACTAGAAAGAAAAAAAATATAATCGATAATAATATGCATTAGCGATTCTTCTCACAAATAACGGGTTTCGCGTTCTAAAGTTTGACCCTATTCATTAAAACTATCACCGTAGCGTTGTTTTTCTTTTATATTTTGATGGAGCATGCGTGATATTCAACCCTTTTCGAGAAAACAAATTTACTTATAGTTCGTTCAGACTCTCTCTCTCGTGTCTTAATCTATCGAAAAAATTTGACAATTTACTTTTATTCAAGTTTCGTATGCCGAACAAATATGGATTACGCTATTGGATGGAATCGTTTTAACTTGTCGGTATTAGGAGTTTGGCCAGAACCTACGAAAACGACGTTTACATGGCGATTAATATCAGCCATTATCTTTTGGACGAGTACAACTGTGACATTTTTGTTCATATGTGCACCACAAACGGCAGATCTGATTTTAAATTCAACAAGTTTGGACGAAGCTATCGAAAATTTATCTATCAACATACCAATCGTATTCGCTGTGATAAAACAAATAGTTTTGCGATATCACGGTAAAGGTAAATATCATCATTCATTTTATTTCATATCATTTATATTATTTGTATTTGTTGAATTTTATTTTTTTATTTTTTTGCCTTTTTTCTTGAATGAAGCTTTGAGATCATTACTCGTAGAAATACTTCACGATTGGACAAATAGTAAAATGATACCTGATCCAGAACGTTTGACGATGTTGAAAAATGCTAAATTGAGTAGACGAATATCACTTTTCTGTTCAACTTTGACATATCTAATGTTGACAGCCTTTATATCGCTTCAAATGTATGCAAACATGGCTAGTGCATCCGAAGTAGATCTAGGAGGACTTTTGCATCCTGCAACATTTCCATACGACACCAAGAAAAGTCCTTATTTCGAGATCACTTGGATGGGACAATTTATGGGAACAGTTCTAACGGCGATCTGTTATTCTTGCTTCGATACATTTCTCGCTGTTTTTGTCTTACATTTGTGCGGACAATTGTCGGTTTTGCGATTGAATTTAAAAGAATTGTCTGACGTAGCAAAACGTGACATCACGTTATTTCAAAGTAGACTTGGATTCATTGTCAACAGGCACGAACAATTATATAAGTTAGTATTGTTTATTCTTTTTCTCTTTAAATACATTTTTTCTCATTTCCATTTGCAAATATTTTTGATCAGAACTTTGTAAATTCCAATTTAATTTTGTCTAAAATATCAATTTAATCTTGCCTTTATCAATCGAAATTTCTTTTTCGTTTCAAGATTCGCCATAATAGTCGAGGATTGTTTCAATCTTACCCTACTCGGACAAACTTTAATTTCCACAGCAATGTTTTGTCTGACTGGATATCGTATGATAACGGTATATGAAGTGAAATATATTTTTTGTATAAAAAAACAAAAAGAAAAGATTAAACATTTCAATTTTGTTTGTTTTCCTAGTCGATGGGATCACAGGAACAGGAATTGCCAATAGTCGGGCTGATATTTTTTGTCATTCACGTAATATACACGATGTTGCATTTATACATTTATTGCTACGTTGGTGAAACACTTCTAGTCGAGGTAAGTCAATAACAAAGTTGGCCTCTTACTCGTGCCCAGCTAAGAATTTATCAACTTGTGCCTTTAAGAGCACTGGAATAGCTTTCTCCGCTTACGATTGCGAATGGTATGACTTGCCACCTAAAAAGGCAATGTGTCTGATGATAGTAATTTGTCGAGCAAGAATAGCCTTTCAAATCACGGCTGGAAAATTTAGTCCATTTTCTTTAGAGTTGTTCGGTGCTGTGAGTATCTCAAAAACTATTCTCTTATATTTGCAAATATTATTACTAATTTATTTTGATTTCAGATCATGAAAACATCTGCCGGATATTTATCGGTATTACTCGCTATGAAAGATCGTCTAATTGAAGAATAATTATTCACATTATATGATTTACGATGGACAAATAATTTGTAAAATATTAAATATCCATTCCTATGTTACTTGTACTCTGTATGTAATTTTTTCTTTTTTTTTTTTTTTCATAACTTTGCCCTACCAAATTATCAACGAGTTGTTAGACGTAAACGTATCGCTAATAAAAATTAATTAAAATAATAAAAATAACAATTATGCAGGACAAAAGAAAATTAAAACTCAACGATCTTGCAATAGAATGTTGATCGTTAAAACAAAATGAAATACCTTTTCAATTATGAACAATTTTCGTAGACGCTTCCTGTGTTATTTCGCAGCACATCTGGACTTCAATTCACTTATCCGTTTTATTCCCCTTTGTTAATATCGGGAAATACTGAATATATGTTATTACGCGTAATAATGTACAAGGGATTACAAAGCGTTGAAAATGGGGAAGGTTGGATATGGAAACTTCAACGAGGTTGCTTATTTAAATGCGTTCGGTATATAAGGGAAGATAAAATCGTACTACGAGATTCCAAGTAGATTAATTATTAAATACCCAGTGACGGATACTTCATTTTAGTTTGACGAGCATGCGTGTTGGAAAAAGAAAAAGGGAAGGACATCTATGTCGTATGACGAACTAGAAACGCGCAGTCGTTGTTTCGTCGCGTATTACAATCGTCATACGATGCCAACAGGATTCGAAGAAGGTACAATTTTCGGTGTAATTTTTCAATTTCCCTCCAATAAAAAAGAAAAGGAAAAAGGAAAAAGAAAATCTTTAAATATTTGTAACTTTTCGTTTACCCAAACGCGAGTTATTATTCGTTTCACAGATTTGAATTACGCAATTGGCTGGAACCGATTCAGCTTACAAATACTTGGAATTTGGCCTGACTCAAAATACACCGAAAGTGATCCCACCTTATCGAAATATTGGTTCATTGTCCATTCATTTTTTATGTTCGGATTTATAACATTACCACAATCGGCGTATCTTCTGATGATTTGGGGTAACATTGAACTGATGACAGAAATTTTAGCGACTGCGAACGTACCGATTACCATGTCTTGCATTAAATTGTTGTTCGCGCGATATCATTTGGAATGTAAGTGAGGTTTCGATGATACGTAACAGTGTTTTATATTACAACACGAGTGATGGAAAATAAATGAAAAGAAATAATAAATTGTTTCCAGCATTGAGACCACTTCTAAATTCATTTGTCGAAGATTGGAAAAGACCGAAAAGTGAAAGCGAGAGATCAGTCATGTTGGATAACGCTAAAAAGGCAAGAATCATATCGATATGGTGTACGACGTTAGCACACTTCATGACATCGATTTATATTATACCTCGAACCTTAATGATTGCCCGAATGCAGAGAGATCAATTCGAACCGCAACATACGGTCGTCTATCCAGCTTATTTCCCATACGACATTAGTGAAACACCGGCCTTTTGTATTTCGTGTTTCGGACAAATCGTAGCAGCCTACAGCGCTACCGTGTCATACATAGGCGTAGACACGTTCATTACAATGCTGGTCCTTCATGTCTGTGCCCAAATTACAAATCTAAGGCATGCTCTTGAAAATTTACCGAACGGCCAAATTACCGAAATGGCCAGTCATTTTACGCAGGAATTGAAGTGGATCGTTAAGAGACACGAACATCTCAATTGGTTGGTCTATCCGTCGAATGTGTTTATTTTTTTTATCAATGATTCATTATACGATTATGATAATTATTATTATCATCCAAGGTATGCCAAATCGATCGAGAACTCGTTTAACTTGTTGATGCTCATTCAAATACTGGCTTGTATCATTCAAGTGTGCTTTCAGACATTTCAATTATTTCGCGTAAGTCAATTGCACAAACACGATTTATATTTTTTTAACTAATTAATATGGGCTTGTTTATTTCCTTTTTTTTCTTTCGTAGATAATGAAACAAGATGGAGATGAATTTCCTGTAGAACAATTGTTTTTTGTTGTATTATTTGTAGTTGTTACTTTGGTACAACTGTATTTGTATTGTTACGTTGGAGATATGCTTATCGTTCAGGTTAACAAAATATTTTTTGTATATATTTAAATTATGTAGGAACTATGCATTATGTGATATGTGTTGAACAGAGTTCTGGAATAGGCATGTCAGCATACGAATCGCAATGGTGTAACTTGCTCCCTAAGGATGCACGAAATATTCTTTTCGTAATGCATCGATCTTCGATTCCACTTTGTTTAACAGCCGGAAAATTCGGTACATTCTCGATGGAAATGTTTAGCAACGTGAGTGACAAAAATTCATTTACCTAGACGCATTGTTATATCTTTTAAAAATATTTTCTTTTCCATTTGCAGATTTTGAAAACCTCAATAGGATATCTTTCAGTGTTGGTAACAATATCAGATAACAAGAAATAATTTGAAACGATTGATAATAAATAGAATAGAAATAAACGATACGAATTTCATTTTTATCCGCGTAAATATTACGTGATCGCACAGTACAGAATTTACCTGAATAGTCTTAACGAATGTTTGAAATAATTTTCAAGGACCCCTAAAGCAGCTACAATTTTGCGTGTTCGTTTGGAAAAAGAACTTTGCAATTTGGCATGATCATTTTTATTCGTTTAAGTCCCTGAAATTTATTTTTACAATTTGTGTACAAACCATTCGGATAAATTCTATTTAATAATTTTATATATTATTTATACAGTTATAAATATTTAATTAAACTATATACGTATAAATATTTTGAGACGTTATGTTATAATATATTCCTATAAATAAAGGAATAACGATCTGACTTTCTTCATTGTCATTTAACAACTAATCGTACTATGCGAAAGTATTATAATTACATAATTCTTAAAGAAAACAATATGAACAAATTTCCATCGTTTTAAAAACAAACGTCGATAAAGTAACATAGCTAAAGAAAACTTGTTCTAACCACCAGAGTCAACTGGTGTCGATGGTTTAGGTTTTCTAACGATAGAGGGACTGGTTTTAATGCACCCTCCCCCTCACTCTTATTATTTTCATCTCATTTGTACGTAAATGTATAACAAAAAGCTCTTGTCAAAATTTCGTCATAGATGATGGACAAAATATTGAAATTTTGAATTCACGAAAAAATGAAATTTTCCCAAGGAATCGTAATCGAGATCGATTCGATTTTGAAACGCAAATTATTTCCTATGGTTACTGTTTATTTTCATAGAGCATGCGCCAAGAACACATATGCTAGAAGACATAGCTCGCGAAATACGAAAGAAATGAATTCAAGATCAGTCCTAGACGTGTCTCGGACGCATGAACTAACTCGTGCTTAAAAAATAAAAAAATAAAAACAATTCTAAGAATCACAATCTTAATAAATCGATCTAGTTTAAATGAAATTACAATGAAGATACAAAAAGTGTCAGAAATTGATTACGCTTGTGGATGGAACCGTTACACCATGGATTTCATAGGGATTTGGCCAAACGAAAGAAGTCTCGATCAAATTTCAAGCTACAAAGTTTTGACGGCAGTATGCTTGATGTTCTGTTTCATCTGTCTACCTCAAACGATTAATCTATTCTTTATTTGGACCAATTTTAACCTCGTCGTAGAAAATTTATCGATGGGTAACATATCCGTCACGATAGCACTACTTAAAACTATCTTTTTCTGGTTGAATGGACAATGTAAATAAATAATACATTTTTTTAATATATATATATAAAATTAAAATAAATTACATTAATTAAAAAAGAAAAAAAGAAAACATGAAAAAAAGAAAACTGTGTGTATGTGTGTGTGTGTGAAGAAATATGATAGAAAAATTGGATTGATTATAGAACAAAAAATTCCTTCTCCATGCAAGCTCTCAAATATCTTCTGTCGTTAATGGAAGAAGATCAAAAAGCTGCAACAACCGAAGAGGAATCAAAAACGATAAGGAACACCGTAACAATTTCGAGAAAAATATCGATCAGAAGTACACTCATGTGTCTAAGTGTCGTCATTGTTTACACTATACTACGCTACGTCACTATACTTCATACCGGTCGAAATCTTTTATTTCGAGCATATTTTCCTTACGATACACGAATCAGTCCTAATTACGAGTTAACATTTATAGCACAATTGATAGCAGCATTCTACGCTGCAACATCTTACACAGCTGTAGACACCTTCATCGCAATGTTAGTTCTACATATTTGTGGACAACTTTCGAATTTGAAACGAGAATTGATAAATCTACGATCTAAGAACGGTGACGAGTTCAAAACTAAACTAACCAACATCGTCGAGAAACATGATTATCTTAACAGGTATGATGATAAAAAAAAAAATAAAAGAAAAGAAATGGAATTTATGTTAAATTAAATGAAAATGTTGTTAGGTTCGTTGATACGATCGAGAATCGATTCCACATAATGCTATTGATTCAGATATTGGGATGCACCGTGCAATTGTGTTTCCAATGTTTCCAAGCACTTTTGGTAAGATGATCAGATTTGATATGAATGATATTTATTGAGTTCATATTTTTAATAATTATTTTAGTATTTGAGTATTTTTAATATCAATATTATACAAAAACTGTCAGTATCGTAATAAAATATCTATTTTATCAAATATACCCTGTATAACGTAACTCTGTTCCGAATATATAAATAATTCATTTAAAAATATATTGATCAAATAAATATAAATAAATAGAGTACTTGTTTATTAATTACAGTCGTACATCGAAGGACCAGATGAACTATTTATTTTGGAAGTATCATTTCTAATGCTCTACATATGTTACGTTCTAATTCAGCTTTATCTTTATTGTTACGTTGGCGAAAGACTACTTTCGGAGGCAAGTTAATATAAAAAAGAAAAGTATAAGATATATAATGTTTGAAAATAATAACATTTCAGAGCACGGATATCCTGCAAGCTGTTTACGATTGTGAATGGTACAATTTAACACCAAAGGAATCGAAGTCACTTTTAATGATCATGTATCGAGCAAGATCACCATTATATCTTTCAGCTGGTAAATTTTGTATCTTCACATTAGAATTATATAGTAGTGTAAGTATAAATATTCGAAAAAAAAATATTAAAACTCAAATATCTTGAGAATAAAAATGTTAGGAATGATTATATTAACGATTCAATTTTAGATTTTGAAGACATCGATGGGTTACATATCGGTTCTTTATGCAATCAAAATCAAAACTTCAACGTGAACAACAATCAACGCTACAAATTGTTATATAAAATATTATTATTTCAATGAGTAATATTTCACAATATTATTTATCATAAATTCAGTAGCTTTTATTATAATTATCACGTAAATTAGTTTCCCTAATGGTAGATCGTACGTCGGTAAGGTAATATATCCGAAGGAATATCTGATAAGGAGCCCTTAACTAACCGCAAGAGTCGAGGTGCGCAGAACACAATGACATGTTTCGATTTTCTTGGTATAGAGGGACACTTATTTAAAGGAACACCAAGGATGACTCCAAGGTTTCCATTAGGAATACTTTTAATTATTTAATTTGTCAGTAAACAAATGAAAATAAATAAAAACTGTGTTAATTGTTAAAACAAAATTCACGATAAATTCAATTTAATCGAGTCAATAAATTAGAATTAAATGAAAACATAAGTTAAGTATAATATTCGAGTATTCTCAGTGATAGTGAGCATGCGCCAAATAAATAGAGACGATTGAAATAGCAAAAGGAACTGAGAATATCAGTTCTTGATAGATCGTTCTCCCGAGAACCTAACATGGATTTTAATCCAGGTATAAATCAACAAAAAACATTTAATATTTCTAATCATACGTGTCACTATAATATTTTTTTTTTTTTCATTTAAATAACACTATCATTAACAAAATTCAATCGATCGATTGGCATGTTAAAGTTTCATACGTGGATTACGCATCTGGTTGGAACCGGTACACCATGAAGTTCTTGGGGATTTGGCCGGAAGAAAGGAAACTTGATCGAGCTTCAAGCTACAAAGTGCTAATACCAATTAGCCTTATGTTTTTTTTTATGGCTGCACCACAAACCATTAATCTTTATTTCATATGGGGTGACTTCAATTTAATCGTGGATAATCTTTCGGTGGCTAACATTACTGTGATCATCGCGCTTATTAAGATGATCACCTTTTGGTTCAACGGAAGAGGTAATTATTACGTTTCATTTTATTTTTTATACGATTTATTATAATTAACTAGCAAAGGAAGGACACCCAGGTATTCCAGATGTTTTTTATTTCAAATCTATGCATAAATATTATGGATAGAGTATGTTAAATATTATGCATTTAAATATTCTATATTAAATATTACGAATTTAAATGTCTTCCTTTATTAGTAAATTCGTTATTGTACAAAATATTGACTTTTATTTATTTTATCAGTATTTATAAATATTTTTGATCATTCTGTAATACGAATGTTCGTAATAATTTATTGGAACAAGATTCCCGTCAATATTACATATATAATATTTCATATAATAATATATGAAAAGTAATTATAATATATATAATTATAATTATTAATAATAATGAAAATAATTATAATATAAAAATATAAATAATTAATAATAATGAAAATAATTATAATATATATAATATTTCATTGTAAATTCCGATCAAAAATATTTTTTTGAATACTGAATAAATAATGAGACTCTCTTTAACAGTTGAATTATAAATTGATTTTTTGTTTGTCTCGATCGATGCGTAAGCCATCAAGATTCTATTGTCTTTCATGGTGGATCATCGGAAAGAGGCAAAGACGGAAGAAGAAATCAAGAAAATGACTAAAATTGCTAAAATATCAAGGAGAATATCAATTGGAAGTACAGTGATAACTAACAGCGTAGTTGTACTTTGGGCTATCTCACGATTCCTGTTGATACGTCGTACCGGTCGTGTACTATTCTTGCAATCATATTTTCCCTACGAGACATTGGTCACGCCAAATTTTGAAATAATTGCAATTGGACAAATAGTATCTGCCTTTTATACAGCAACAACTTACACGGCTGTCGACACCTTCGTCGCAATGTTGGTATTTCACGTGTGCGGACAATTCGCGAATCTTCAGCGACAATTGAAAAACATTTGCAACGATAAAAATGGAAATTTCGAAGAAAATTTTGCCGATATCGTGAAAAAACATGATTGCCTTAACGAGTGAGTTAACAAAATAATTCTTCAATTTGTATTAATAAACTCGGGAATTATTTTTTCTTAACAATGATTAGGATACATTTTGTTTTTGTTTAGATTTGCCAACACGATAGAGGATAAATTTAATAGAATGCTGTTGATGCAAATGCTCGGTTGTACCGTAAAACTATGCGTTTTATTCTTCCAAGCACTTTTGGTAACAACAACAACAACAAAATTTAACACCAAGTAAAAATTTCATAAAATTATAATATTAACGTGTGTTTTGAATTATTCTAGTCGATCACTGAGGAAAATCAAGAACTGCTCGTGTTTCAAATATGCTTCCTAACACTTTACATATCCTATATTCTGTTACAAATTTATCTCTATTGTTACATAGGAGAAGAATTAGTATCAAAGGTAAATTATATTTGTATTTATCTTTATCTCAATAATTCTTCTTTTTTTCTTTTTTTATAATTTACCTTTATCGCGCAGAGCAATGAAATGGCCGACGCAGCATACGAGTGCGAGTGGTATAATATAATTCCCAAACAAAGTAAATATCTTATTTTAATGATTCGTCGAGCACGAACACCATTACACATAACCGCTGGTCGATTTTGTTCATTCAATCTTCTTCTTTTTACCAAAGTGAGCAAGGAAAAACTATTCGTGATTATTTCGTAATTATTTACTGATTTGATTTTCTATTTTACAGATTTTAAAAACGTCCATGGGTTATTTGTCTGTCCTGTATACAATGAAAGCCAAAAGCACGTAGAATAAATTTTACACGTCAGTCTAAATAATTCATTATAAAAATTCAATTAAGATATTATATAGTATTCGAGTTTTCATATAAATTAGAAATAATTCATGATTCCGAGTGAAACGCGTATATCAAAAACTTTGATTGCGAAAGAATTATTATATCGTTTCGTAAAATATTTATATTCTAATTTAATATAAAAAAAAAAAAAAAATATTATAAAATACGAAAGACAGTTCGACGTCGATAAAGTAACGTGCCTGCAATGTGGATGCTAATCGAATAACCATATGAGTTAAAACACGTACAAGTACCAGACTTAGAACTTTCTAAAAAAAATTTTTAAAAACACATATCAACAATATTTAAATGTAAAATAAGAAAAAAACCTTAAACTCGCGCATGAACATTTGTTGATCTTTTATAACACACCTGCATAAAACATACTATAAAAAAATATATGAAAAGTATTGAAAAAGTTTACATGAATATATGTGTAGGAAAGTGATATATACAAAAATGATTATAAAAAGGATTAAGGATAATAAATTACGTCGGTAAGGTAACATGCACAAACATAATACAGATATTAACATAGTAACCGAGCGAGGTATATTGAAATGTGTTATGAGATTGTTTAGTATTCCTTACTATAGATGGCCATATCCAGCATGATCCTTAATAATTATTATTCGAATTTTGAGATAAAATCAAATTTTTAATTTGTTTTCATTGTTATAATTTATTACACAACAATGATAACACTTGCGAACGTGAATTATTTCTAACATAATTTAAAGAAAAAAAATGAGAGAAGTATACAAGAATTCAATCGTGATTGATGTTATGGAGCATGCGCTAGAAATAAGCGCTTTGAACGTAGAAAATCTTTGGAGGATTAGTTCTTGATACGTCGTTGTGACGATAGCTTACATGGATGTTGATCGAGGTATTAAATTATTATAGCAAAAAATATTAACATTAAATTATTATATCAAAATATATTACGTTAAATTAAACAATCCAATTAAAAAAATAAGAAATATTTCTTAATTTTGTACACAATACTTCGTTCAATATAAAATTTCAATATTTAATATATTAATTTTTCCAATAAATAATATTTACATATTATCTCGATCGATTAACATATGAAAGTTTCCTACGTGGATTACGCCTGTGGTTGGAACCGAAAAATTATGAAGTTCATGGGAATTTGGCCGGAAGAAAGAAAAATCAACAATGCGTCCAGTTACAAAGTGTTATTCCCCATCGGTTTTATGGTACTTTTCATTACCATACCACAAACAACTAATCTCTACTTTATATGGGGTGATTTCGAATTAATCGTGGAAAATCTATCGGTTGCTAACATGACTATTACGATTGCTGCATTGAAAACGGCAACTTTTTGGTCCAACGGAAGATGTAATTATAAACATTCAAATTACTTCTTACAAACAAATAATATTATTTTTGTAAATATAATAAATTTAGTTGAATTATTTCTACAATTTATCACCAGCCATGAAGGTACTTTTAACGCATATGGAGAATGATCGAAAAGAAGCCAACACCGAAGAAAATATAACGAAAATGACAAGAATCGCTAACGTTAGCAGAACTATAACAGCTGGAAGTATAATAATGTGTAATTTTCTTGTCATACTCTATGTGACATTAAGAATCGTTTTGTTACCATACACCGGACGATCACTTTTTTATAGTGCTTATTTTCCATACGACACACGACACTTTCCGAATTTCGAATTAACTGAAATTGGTCAAGTTACAGCAGCATTCTACGCGGCCAATAGTTACACCGCTGTGGATACTTTCATGATGATGTTGGTGTTACACGTGTGTGGACAATTTTCGAGCCTAAGAAAACAATTGTCCAACTTGTGTTCCGTAGACAAAAGTCATTTTCGAATTGATCTGATCGAAATTGTGGAGAAGTATGATATGCTCAACAGGTGAGAAGAAAAGAAAAAAAATTAAGAAAATTTTTTTTAATTTTTCATTAAAAAGTATACTTCATAGTTATGCTGAAACAATCGAAGATAGATTCAACAACATGTTGCTTATGCAAATGATCGGTTGTACTGTGCAACTCTGCGTTCAATCGTATCAAGCAATTTCGGTAAAAAAATAAACTCTGAAATTAATTATGTGTATTCATTTGATATTTCAAGAAAATGATTAAATTCATATGTGAGTATTCTAGGCACTCGTTGACGATGACCAAGGATTATTGATAGTCCGATTATTCTTTTTTGCGGTATACACAACATACGTCATGCTTCACATTTATTTGTATTGTTACGTCGGTCAGAAACTTTTTACCGAGGTAAATCATTGAATTTATGTTTATCGATACAAAAATAAAAACCATAAGTTTAACATCGTAGGGTACGGAAATGGCCTATGCTGCGTATAATTGCAACTGGTATAATTTATCACCAAACGATGCTAGATGTCTAATAATAATAATGTCACGAGCACAAATATCATCGCGTATTACGGCAGGAAAATTTTGTTCTTTTAATCATGTACTTTTTAGCAACGTGAGTTAACGAATTTTATAATTTTCTTGTTATAATAAATAATATTTTTCTTAATCTAATTTTATGTCTTAACAGATTTTGAAAACATCCATGGGTTACTTGTCCGTCCTGTATGCGATGAAAACCAAAGATATGGAGTAAAATATTAAAAAAAAATTATTTAAACTAACATTAGATATTTAACTCAATTTTTTATAATAATATTACGACAATTTAAACCAGCGATCTAACGATTGTACCTTTTCTTTTTAACTTTCTATCGATTTATATCGTGAAATCTCAGATTAAAAAGATTTTACTTTACGCTGATCACACCATGGCATCGTCGGTAAGAAAAAAATGATGTATGGAATCTCTCTCAATAAAGTAACCACAAGAGTGTTAAGGTATACTTCAAGTAACTAGAGGCTTAGAAATTCTTACCATAGAGGGATCTGTTCTAAAACAATCTAATTCATAACTACTTCAAAGCACTCAAACATGAAAATATTAATAATTAGAACACCGAATCAATTTCATCCAAAATAGTAATAAAAAATACTATTCATTTTTTTACTTTGACAATTGAAATTATTTAAGATATAAATTTAGAAAATTCTTAATATAAAGAAATGATAGTAAATAACAGTTCTTAAAGAGCATGCGCTAGGAAGAAATACACTTGAAACAAAAATCAACCGGGGAGGATCAGTTCTCGATACGTCGCAGTAACGGAAGAACCTACATGGATGTATCCCGAGGTATAATAAATTACCTGACAAAAAAAAATAAAAAAAAAAATAAGCATTTGATGAAATTCATCATTAACGAGATTATATTATTAGTTTCATCAAATCATTAGAACTTCTTACCCTCTGTTTATATATGAATAACTTACTAATACTTTGTCGATTGATCTCAACATGCTAAAGTATCCTACGTGGATTATATTTGTGGCTGGAATCGTTACTCTATGAAGATTTTGGGAATTTGGCCAAAAGAAAGAAAAATCAATGAAATATCGAGTTACTTGGTTCTTCTACCACTTAGCATGATGCTACTAATCATCAATATACCGCAAACAATAAATCTCTACTTCATATGGGGTGATATCGATCTGATTATTGAAAACTTGTCGATTGGAAACATGACCGTGTTAATTGCGGTCTTGAAAACGATTATCTTTTGGTTCAGTGGAAGATGTAATTAAACGTATAATTATATTAGAATATTTTTCTCTTTCGGAAATTCGTACGTGCCTTCTTATAAAAATTAATTATTCGATATTATATAAAAAAAAAAATATTTTTTTCTTTTCTTTAAATTCTATAATATAAATAATACTTTTATAGAAAGAAAGAAAAAAAAAAAAAGAAACATTCGTCATAAAAATAAATTTTCTTTTTAACGAATTATATTACTCAAGCCATTAGTGTTCTCCTATCAAACATGGAAAAGGATCGAAAAGAAACTAATGCCAAGGATGAAGTTAGAAGAATGATGAGGATCGCGAATATTTGCAGAAAGATATCTATCGGTTGTACTTTAACTTATTACATGGTCATCATTCTTTTCATCATTCTACATTTGATATTTACACATTATATCGGCCGTATTCTTATAATACGCTCATATTTTCCATACAACATACAATCAACACCGAATTACGAGTTAACCATTTTTGCCCAAATCTTGGCTGCATGGTGCACAGGCGGAGTTTATACATCGGTAGACACTTTTGTGGCTACTTTAGTGTTTCACTTGTGCGGACAACTGAACAATTTGAAACATAGTTTGCGCGATTTGTATTCACACGATGGCAATGAAATTAAATTGAAAATTGCTAAAATCGTTAAGAAACACAATTCTTTGAACAGGTGAATATATTTTCTAAAACCAAACATGTTTTTCGTCTTTTTTATACATTTATATACGTAAGATTTAATGATATCGAGTATAACGATGTTTAATTAATGTTTTACTTGGATTTGTTTGAATTTCAGATTCACCCAAACAATCGAACAAAAATTCAATGTCATGTTACTGTTGCAAATGATCGGCTGTTCGTTGCAACTTTGTGTTACGTCTTTCCAAATACTTGTGGTATAAGATTTTAAATAAATATTATTTAAAATATTAGTATATAGAGAATTTAAATATCGTTATAATTATTACTAGGCCCTTGAAGGAAAAAATGGAGTTATCCTAGCTCAAACAACTTTCTTGTCGGCATACCTAATATACATATTGCTTCAAATATACCTATATTGTTACATCGGTGAAAAACTCATTTCAGAGGTAAATCAAATTCCCTTATAATTAATTTTCTACATTTAGGTTTTTCTCTTGACTTTCTTTTCTGTTTAAAGAAAATTTTCGTCAAATTTTTACGATTTTTAGAGCATTGGAATTTTTGACGCTGCCTACGAGTGCAAATGGTATACTTTACCTCCCAGTGAAGTTAAATCATTGATGATAATCATGATTAAAGCCAAAGTACCACTTCGCATAACTGCAGGAAAATTTTGTTCATTCAGATATCAACTATTCTGCAATGTGAGTTACAATAGATTATTTACAATTATTTTCTACTAGATTAAAAAAAAAAAAAAACAAAAAAGAAAGTAAATTTTTATCAAATATCTATGACAGATTTTGAGAACATCGATGAGTTACTTGTCGGTACTTCATGCAATGAATATCGTAAATACCGAATAAAATATGCAAGTATATCAAAATATATTATTATCTATTGTTGAAAAAAGTGAAATATATAGCAAATAATTTGATTATTTTATTTCTATTCTAATAATTCGTTAAGCATAACACAACAACACGATATTATCGATCAATATTTTTATTGATTTATATTTCTGAAAGTATTCCTTCGAAGAGTATAATACTTGAGGCTGGTAACACGATACATCAATGTCGATAACGTAAAATATTTCCATAAATCTTAAAAGAAAGTGACCGCTGGAGTAACAATGCAGAAAAAAAGAAATATCAAAAGACTTAGAAATTCTTACAATAGAGGGATCTGTTTGATATGATCTTACGTACCTATAACTATAACAAATAATTTCAAACGAAATTAGAAAAATAATTTCTATATACAGTGAATCCAATTTTTCATTGGAAATAAAATCATTCAAAAATAATATTCTCTTTTATCTTGATAATTCAAAATTATTTTTCACTAATCATTTTATCAGAAAATATTCAAATACATAGATAATACTATAAGAGTTGTCATAGAGCATGCGCTAAGAAGGAATACTTCAAACAGAAATCAAACTGGTAGGATCAGTTCTTGATAGGTCGTTGTGACAGAAGTCGACATGGATGTGACCCAAGGTATAATGAATTACCTCTAAACAATTTACATTAAAAACAAAAGAAAAAATACACATTGAATAAAATTCATCATTAATTCATTGAATATATCAAACCTATCATTAGTTTCATCGAATCATTTAGGAATATGATTTTAATTAATATAAACCATTACTAATACATTGCTGATCGATCGATGCAATTAAGTTTCCTACGTGGATTACATTTGTGGCTGGAATCGTTACACCATGAAGCTTTTGGGGATCTGGCCGGAGGAAAGAAAATTTCATCGACCGTCCAGTTACATTGTTCTAATTCCAATCGGCATAATGATACTATTCATCAACATACCACAAACAATAGATCTCTACTACGTATGGGGTGATATCGATTTGACCGTCGAGAACTTGTCGGTTGGAAACATGACCGTGTTAATTGCTGTCTTGAAGACAACTATCTTTTGGTTCAGTGGAGGATGTAATTACATTGTCTCTAATAATCATTTCTTATTGTTTTATTAAAATAATTATTTACAAATATTTCTTTTCTCTCTTTTATCGTTTCTTTTTCTTTTTTTCTTAACTCTCAATTTAAGGTAACTACTTTTTGATTCGCATTGAAATTTTTTATTACGTTTCTTCGTATTTTACTTAAAAAAAAAAAATATTTAAAAAAAATGATCTACTATCGAAAGATTTACTTTTTTTTTTTATTTCAATTAATTGCATTACTCAAGCTATAAATATGCTACTATCCCATATGGAAAAGGATCGAAAAGAAGCTACTACCGAAGAAGAAATAAGAAGAATGATGAAGATTGCTAATGTTTGCAGAAAAATTTCTATTGGAAGTACATTAACTTATTTCTTAATCGTTATACTCTTCGTTATTATTCATCTATTATTAAATATCTACAAGGGACATGTTCTCATATTACGGTGTTATTTCCCATACGACAAACTTTCAACACCTTATTACCAGTTAACTATTATTGGTCAAACAATGGCTGGATATTGCACGGGCAGTACTTACACTTCTGTAGATATTTTCGTGGTTATATTAGTGTTTCATGCGTGTGGACAACTTTCTAATTTGAGACAACAGCTTAAAAATTTGTGTCAGAAAAATGATTACGAATTTAAAACTAAACTTGCTCAAATTGTACAAAAACACGATTCTTTGAACAGGTATACATTTATTTATTTATTTTTTTTTCTGTAAATAAGTATTTTGTGTTTTATTTTTTTCATTTTTTAGATTCGTCAATATAATTGAAAAAGAATTCAATGGCATGTTACTGTTGCAAATGCTTGGTTGTTCAATGCAAATTTGCGTTACGTGTTTCCAGACAATTTTGGTAAGATTTCGAATAAATTTCTGGAAAAAAAAGAATATTAATTTAAATTAAATTATATTTATTATTATTATAGGTCCTTGGAAGTGGTAATAAAATGGTTTTTATTCAAATATTATTTTACGGATTCTATTTGATATACGTCTTACTTCAAATTTGTCTGTACTGTTATATTGGTGAAAAACTTATTTCGGAGGTAATCAATTTTTGTTTGTTAAATATTACTCCCAAAAAAAATGACAAAAATTAAAAAGTTAAATTTAATAATAGAGCATTGGAATTGTCGATGCAGTGTACGAATGTCAGTGGCATCGTTTCTCACCTGGTGAATCTAAATCTTTAATGATTATTATGTTACGGGCACGAATACCTCTTCACATAACAGCGGGAAAATTTTGTTCGTTCAGTCATAAACTGTTTAGCAACGTAAGTATTACAATATTAGACTTCTTTTATTTACTTTCTTTACAAGAGATAAATAAGTAGTTCTTCGTAAAAAAAAATGTATTGAATGTGCAGATTTTAAAAACATCGATGAGTTACTTATCAATGCTACACGCGATGAATGTTGTAAATACAGAATAAAATGTGTAAATATATATATTGAAAATTGTACCAATTAAGTAAGTTATTAAAATAATGAATTATATTTTACAAAATTGATTATTATCTTTTTAAGAAATTATTAATTATATAATTCTTATGTCCCCCTGAAAATGATTTGTATTAAGCAAACAATTGTTTCAATGCATAAGATTGAAGAAAAAAGATTTAATAAATATTTTTTAAAATAAAGATTTAAAATTTACGCTAATTTAAATCAACTATTACATTTACTTAAAAGTATATGAAATAATATTCAAAAAAAACGTGTATTAAAATTTATAAAGTTTACAGATCATATTTTGTTATGTTAATTCCTATCGATTCATATTTTAAAACAGTACCTCAAAATACTTAATGCTGGTAACAAGATGCATCGTCGATAACACAACGAATTTCCGTAAATCTTAGATCACCATAACCACTAGAGCAACAATATGTAAATAGCAAGTTACTTAGAAACTTTCACCATAGAGGGATCTGTTTCGTATGACCATAAAAATAGCTATAGCATACAAACATAAAAATAAAAATATATTTCTTATAAATAAACGTAGACCGTAATCGACAACTATAGGACACATGCATTGATCAATTTTATAAACGAAAGCTATTAAACGACATTAAATAAATATTCATTCCAAGTATGTAGATAACATAGCAGCAAGTATTCCCATAGAGCATGCGCTAGAAAATATTTCTTCAAATGGAAATATACTAACAAGGATGATCAGTTCTCGTAACGTCGTTGTGACAGAAGCTTACACATGGATAAGCCCGAAGGTACAATGAATTACTGAACAAATAAAAATTACAAAAAAGAAAAGAAAAAAAATACAAAGCAAACACCATCAAATTCATCACCAATCAATAGTTCGTACTAATCGTTAGTTTCATCAATATCATTAAAAATTATATATTATCCATATTTATACACGATTATTAATTCTACATTGATCGGTTAACGTAATAAAGTTCCCTACGTGGATTACATTTGCGGCTTGAATTTTTACTACATGAAGATTTTGGGAATCTGGCCTGAGGAAAGAAAATTTAATCGACTATCCAGTTACCTTGTTCTAATGCCACTCAGTATGATGATAGGATTCATCAACCTACCGCAAACGGTAAATCTTTATTACATACGGGGTGATCTCGATGCGATCGTTCAAAATTTGTCAGTTGGAAACATGGTCGTGTTAATTGCCGTATTGAAGACTGTCATCTTTTGGTTTAATGGAAAATGTAATTATAAATCTTATTTCAATTTCAACATTTCACTTTAGTTCTTTATTAGTTCTTATTCATTTCTTGTTTCTTTTTTTCTTTTTTTTTTTTTTTTTTTTTTTTTAAATGAATTATATTATTCAAGCTATTCGTGCGCTGGTAGCAATTATGGAACAAGATCGAAAAGAAGCAAGTACCGAGGAAGAAGTGAGAACGATGATGAGGATCGCAAAGATTTGCAGAAAAATATCCGCAGGATCTATTTTAACGTATACCATACTTCTCTTTATACTCATCTCTCTGCAGGTTCTTTTAACTTATATTGTCGGACGTGTTCTCATATTGAGTGCATATTTTCCGTACAACGTAGAACAGACACCGAATTATCAGTTAACCATTATTGCTCAAATGACGGCTTCATACATAACAGGCGGGACTTATACAGGTGTAGACATTTTTATAATTACTATAGTGCTTCACGCATGCGGACAATATGAAAATCTGATACAACGATTACGCAACGTGTGTGTTAAAACGGACGATGATTTTCAAACTAAGCTCGCTCAAATTGTTAAAAAACACAATGCTTTAAACAAGTATATACGATTTATTTTTATTGAATTTTTTTTTGTTTCTTTTTTGTTTTTTTTTTTTAATTATAATTTCTAATCATTCGTAATCTTTTCTCAATTTTTGTTTGCAGATTCATCGAGACGGTCGAAGAACAATGTAATGTGATGTTATTATTGCAAATGCTATGCTGTACGCTTTTACTTTGCGTTACATGCTTCTTGGCAACATCGGTGAGATGTTTAAATAAAATCTGTTAGATTTGTTTAATTGAAAAATGAAAAAGTAAAACATTTGGATGATTGTGTTTTTGATTTTAGTCAATCGAAAGAGACAGTGATATGATGACAGTTCAATTAATGTTCTTTATGGTATATTTAACACATATTTTGCTTCAAATGTTTTTTTATTGTCATATTGGTGAGAGACTACTTTCCGAGGTAAATCATTTTATTTTAAATAATTATGCTAACGGAAGAGAAGCAAAAAGAACAAAATAATTCGATATTATAGGGTACAGGAATTATCGATGCTATATATGAATGTAAGTGGTATGATTTACCAGCCAATGAAGCTAGATCATTAATACTAATTATGGTTAGAGCACGAATACCTCTGCAGCTTACAGCTGGTAAATTTTGTCAGTTCAGTCATAATCTTTTTACTAATGTAAGTAAAAAATATAACACATTAGTATAAGTGGATGGGTTGAAAAGTTTTCAATCTAATATAGGAAAAATTTATTTCGATCGAACTTATTTTTATTTGAAAAAGAAAATGGAAATTCTTATTTGCTAAGGATGAAAACTGTTCAATTCAGCGCCTCGTATATTAAATTTAAAAAATATATATATAATTCATTATAATACATATACTGCAGATTTTGAAGACATCAATGAGTTACGTGTCGGTACTGCATGCAGTTAATTAAGTGTTGAATGAAATAAGCTGATGTATTTAAATGTACTATCAAATGTTGAAAAGTAGTAATGTATTACACAGAATTTATTCTATTCACAATGTTATAAAATATTTAACTATATTTTAATGAGCTTGTTATGTGTCTCAAAAGTTATTGATTATATCATTCCTACGGTACAACAAAAATTAGTCTTCCATAGTATTCAATTTTGCCAATATTTAAGGGAAAAATTCTGTTAGATGTTTGTGATATCGACAATGTGTGTCGGTAAGTTAACATACTCTAGTGTTAGCTAGAATGATGACAGAGTATAACCATGAGGGTTGTAGCACGCAAGCATACAGCAAATCGCTTAGGGTGTTCTACGATAGAGGGATCTTTTAAGGATACTCTTTCATAAAAAAAAATACTACGTATATATACGAAAAAGTATCCAACTTCTATAAAACAATAAAACATTTCGTAAAATGAAAGATTTTCATTTGCCCCATATTTAATAAATGTTAAATAATTAAATTTACGATTGGAATCAAAATAATCTTGAAAGTTTTTCCGGTCAGAACAATACCTGATTTCATAGAGCATGCGCCACGCATGATTCGAGAATAATATTATACGAAATGCAAAAGATACGAACAAAAGAATCAGTTGTTCTTGATACGACGTTGTCATAAGAAGCAACATGAGCGTTGATCGAGGTAGAGATAGTTAACAAATTTTTTCACTCCCTTTTTTTTCAATCAATCCTAACTATTTTTATTTAATAAAAAAAACTATTTAAAAAATTTCTATTTATTATATCAAATAAATGACAAAAATGATCGGTACGATAATTAATCGCAATTTAAGAATAAAAAATAATTTTCTAAAAAGTGCGCTTTTAACGAATAACATTTATTTTTTTATTTTTCCAAACGCGATAGTAAATTTCTTTTTTTTCTCAGATTTGAATAATAAATCATATTGATCCGAACTTACGTATTGCTATTGGTTATGGTCACGCGATCATGACCACCAAATATGTAATTCTCAATAATTCCTGTATTTTCCGAAATCATTGCACACATTATAGTTGATATCTAATATTATTATACTAACGCGACCTATGTTAACGAAAGTTTGGCAAGTTGAATACGCTTGCGGATGGAACTTTTACACGATGAAATTCATTGGAATTTGGCCGGAGGAAAGAAGGCTCGATCGAATTTCAAGCTACAAAGTTTTAATAGGGATTGCCTTCATCATATTTTTCTGCACAATACCACAATACTGGCAGCTAATTATCGATCGAAATGATTTCGATTTGGTTATGGAAAATATATCTGTAGACAACTTAAATGGAACTATCGCGTTCATAAAAATGATCTTCTTCTGGTCGAGCGGAGAACGTAAATACATTTCATTTAATTCGACGCACTATTAAATATCATGTCAAATTCAAAATTACACAATTTAAAAGTCTACTTAATCGTTACCTCAAATTAGATAATTAAATATTTTTTTTGTTCAAAAAGTATCATTGTATTAAGTTAATTAACAATTAAAATGAATTATAATAGTAGTAAAAAAAATAAACGACGAAAAATTAAACACGAACAATTATATCAAATTGAATTATTTTTCTCACATTTCAAAATACTTATTATTATTTAACGTTTCGATCAAAGCAATAAAAGGCCTCCTTTCGGCGATGGAAATAGATTGGAAAGAAGTGTCAACAAAAAAGGAAGAACGAAAAATGATGAAACTAGCAAGATTCAGCAGAATTTTAGCAACGAGAGCGACCGAAATAAGCTATGCACTTATCGCGGTTTACATTGTTAAAAGATGCTTGTCAATGCGTAACGAAGGTCGGCTTCCATTCATCTCATCGCATTTTCCATTCGATTACTTGACCAGTCCGATATTCGAATTGACGTTCGTCCTACAAGTGATTGGTGCAGTTTATTTTACTACAGTTTACACATCAGTCGATACTTTCTTAACAATGTTGATCCTTCACGTGTGTGGACAACTTTCAAGATTACAAGAAGATCTGATTAATTTAAATTCTAATACGAGAGAAGAATTTCAAAAAAAATTAGGTTACATCGTCCGAAGACACGATCATTTAAACAGGTAATTGTTAATTAATTATAATTTTATGAATAACCGCGTAATATTAATTGATTTTTTCCAAGGTTCGTCGATACGATTGAGGAACAGTTCAACATAATGCTCCTTGTTCAAATGCTTGGTTGTACATTGCAATTATGCATCGAATGTTTTCAAGGACTCATGGTAACATTTTAATAATTCAACAGATTCGTCTAATATTCAAGAAACTTTTTGCAGATTATTTGAAAGGAATTACTAATAACTAATAATTTAATTCAAAATATTAACACTAATATGTGAATTGTAGTTGATGGCTGGGGAAGGTGAAAAGATGCCATTGATAGAAATGTTTTTCTTCGCGTTCTACGTATTCTATGTTCTACTTCAATTATATCTGTACTGCTATGTTGGTGAAAAACTTTGGACAGAGGTTAGCCAATATCGTAATTTCAAAAATTTATTCGATATGAAATATTAAGATACCAATAAGAAGTATATCATTTAAGAGTACCGAGGTTGCTCGTGCTGCTTACGAATGTAAATGGTACGATTTCTTACCCCACGAAGCAAAATCACTCATATTAATAATCCATCGTTCGCGATCACCTTTACGTCTAACTGCAGGCAAATTCTGTACCTTTAATCATGAACTTTACAGTAGCGTAAGTAATCGTTATACTTAAAGTAAATAAAAAATTAGTATCTATAAAAACGAGACTCCTGATTTTTATATTACAGGTTTTGAAAACATCAATGGGTTATTTATCTGTCTTACGTACGACCATGATAAAAGATGATTAATATTCCCGATTTTTATTCTAAAGATATAAATTACTATACTATCCTAAAGTTGAATATTTTCGAAAATAAAATATGTAGATTATATTTTATTCGTAATTTAGCTATAATTATCGAAACCAATTTTAATCTACCTAAATAATATTTTAAAACGTATGCCTTAAATCAAAGTATGAGAATTAATTAACATAAGATTGATTATAACGAACGAGTTACAAACTAGTATGATCATTTTAAAGTCTAATCGTATTTTTGCAAAAAAAAATACTTAGCCAAATAGACCGACAATAGAAGTATGTATTTCAAGAAATAAAATCCTTAGTATGGAAACGCGTATTATTACTTCATAATAACCTTAATTCATATTTTATTACTAAAAAAAAAGAAAAAAGAAAGAAAACTAATTCTTATCACGTTTAACATTCAGTAAACTAATTTAAATTTCAACGGCTACTCTAAAAGAATATTCATAAACCGTATAGTATAAAACTCGATGAAAATTTCATTGCAGAAAATAATAATAGGTGTGTTACGCATAAAGGATGCACAAAATCATTGAATATGCAACATAAAGTTAAAGATAAAATTTTTCTTCTCAACATCTATCACCCTCAACCACTTTTTCTCCACGTCCTTCACCACCCTTATCTCCTCCGACCCTCTTTCTCCCCCACCTTTGTATTTCTACTTCTTTTACACCCTTATTCCTTAGACAATATTTTTCTCCGAACCTTAAATACATTTTTTAACAGCTTGGACTCCGATCACTTGTCATATTGACCTGAACACGAAGGGAACGCAATACTACACGATAAATGCATGATTAATAAAGAAGAACCGATGAAACTATCAATTATGACGATTCGTCGAGCTATAGCATCATCGAATATTCTAAAGACGTATTTGAAAAATCTCCTACGAAAGGACTTCAAAATGCGTAAGCTATAGTTTTCTACGTGGTTGACACTTATGGCTGAAATCCTTGCACCATGATGATATCTAGAAATTAACTAAACCAAAAATTCCTCTGGTATCTAATTATTAGATTTAAAAAAAGTACAACTTTTTATACCTATATATATGTTTTGGAAACTATTCTCTTTATAAATCACATTAAAACACTATTTTTGATATGTGACTATGATTTCCTAACATTTCTATTTATTTCTAGATTAATGTTTTTTTTACAGATTCGTGTGTATACGCATGAAAAACTATTTTATAAAATATTACTGATACAAATGCTGTCCGATAATTCCAAATATTTTTGGTAAGATTCGTAATAAATTACTGAACAAAAATTAGTAAGATAAAATATGGTTATCCTAAGATCATGAGATTGTTTAGATAATTAATTTAGATAATTAAACTAATATTAACACTTGGTTGATAGACCATAATACAAAAGTTTCTTCTATGTGGATTACATTCGTGATTGAAATGCCCAAATAATGAGAACATTTGGAATCTTTTAAGAGGAAAGATAATGTAATCGAGCATTCAATTACACTGTCTTAATACCACTCAGCGTGTTAATGCTATTCTCCATCATACTACAAAGGGTAGAACTGTAATATACATTAGGGTGTTATAAATTACTTTGCCGAAAACCTGTCAGTGGGAAATGTGATCTGTGATAATTGCGTATCTTAAAGACGACCATCCTTTGTCTTAAAGGATTAAACTACTGCGCGTCTAATAATAGAAAAATAATTTACCGCGTCGATGAATGGTTGTTGTTTCATCAACATTTCTTTTTAACTCAGTATGATACATCATGTTTTACTCTTTCATGTTACGTAATTTCACTCGATTTTATTTCTAAAAAATTATTACAAATTTCGTATTCGCAGTTAGAAATATTTTTTATGTTTTTTAAATGATCAATTACTTCATTCCAGCATTCTATAAAATTAGGATCTTTTTCTGGTATTTAATTTTATTAATATTTAAGAAAAGATTTGTGTGTGTTAGATATTTGTAATATCGGCAATGCGTGTCGGTAAGTTAGTATAATGTAGTTGCAACTAGTATGATGATAGAGTAACCACGAGGGTTATGGCAGGCAATACATAGCAAATCGTTTAGAGTTTTCTACGACAGAGGGATCTTTTAAGGATATCCCTCAATAAAAAATAACTATTTGAATAGCAAAGTATCAATAATTTATATAATACAATAAATTATTTCTAAAGCAAATGTATCTCATGTATCGAAATTGTGCATATATATTAGATGTATTAATTTATGAAAGAATCTAGGTCAGATTTAAAAAAATCTAGGTAGCCATTCTTGTCAGAAGAGCTCAGCGATTTCATAGAGCATGCGCCATACATGATTCAACAGTAATATCATGCGAAATAGAAAAAATGCGAACAAAAGAATCAGTTTTTGATAGAACGTTGTCAAAAGAACAAACATGAGCAATCGTCGAGGTAGTTTTTCGATTTAAAATTGGTTCTCTTTATTTTGTAATTATTCCTAACAATTTCCCTTCACTTTTTAATTTATTGAAATTATTGTTCACATGATAATAGTACACGTTAACAAAATATATCATAATTTAACGACAACGAGATGAATTTGTAAAGTGAATATTGTGAATATAATTTATTTTCTCCCTTTTCTCCTCGAATTCGATGTTAAATCTTGTCAGATTTGAATAATTTATTATACTGAATAGTACTTTCGAAATTATTACTGGTTACAGTCACGCGATCATGACCACCAAATATGTGATTCTCAATAATTCCAGTATTTTCCGAAATCATTGCACACTTTATAACTGAAATCTAGTATAATTATACTAATTCGATCTATGTTAACAAAAGTTTGGCAAGTCGAATACAGTTGCGGATTGAACTTATACACGATGAAATTTATTGGAATTTGGCCGGAGGAGAGAAGGATCGATCGAATTTCAAGCTACAAAGTTTTAATAGGGATTGCCGTCATCATATTTTTCTGCACTATACCTCAATACTGTCAGCTTTATATAGACCGACATGATTTCGACTTAGTTATGGAAAATTTATCCGTAGACAACCTAAGTGGAACTATCTCGATTATAAAAATGATTATCTTCTGGTCGAACGGAGAAAGTAAATACAATTCATTTATATCGATCACATATCTATCAAGTCAATACAAAATCATACAATCTAAAGTTCTACTTTTTACTGATATTTAAACACTTTTTTTCAAAATATGTATCAATAAGATTTATTTTTAGCAAAGTATAATTCAATAAAATTAATTAAAAGGTTATATACACTATAATTCTTTTAATAAAATGAAAAATAATAGAGAAACCTAAACAATTATATCAAATTTTATATTATTTTTCTCACAATTTCATACATATTTTTATATATCATTTTGATCGTAGCAATAAAGGGCCTCCTTTCCGCAATGGAAGTAGATTGGAAAGAAGTGTCAACAAAAAAGGAAGAACAAAAAATGATGAAACTCGCGAGATTGAGCAGAATTTTAGCAACGGGAGCGACCGAAATAAGTTATGCACTTATCGCGGTTTACATTTTAAAAAATTGCGTCGCGATACATAACGAAGGTCGTATCCTATTTTTCCTATCGTACTATCCATTTAATTCAATGATTACTCCAATGTTTGAAATTACGTTCGTCGGTCAAGCGATTGGTACAATTTATTTTACAACAGTGTATACAGCAATTGATACCTTCTTAGCCATGTTGATCCTTCACGTGTGTGGACAACTTTCAAGACTACAAGGAGATCTAATTAATTTAAATTCTACTACGAGAGAAGAATTTCACAACAAGTTAAGTTACATCGTCGAAAGACACGATTTTTTAAACAGGTAATTGTTAAATAATTATAATTTTATGAATAACCGCGCAATATTAATTGATTTTTTCCAAGGTTCGTCGATACGATTGAGGAACAGTTCAACATAATGCTCCTTGTTCAAATGCTTGGTTGTACATTGCAATTATGCATGGAATGTTTTCAAGGACTTAAGGTATTATTTTAATAATCCTTAAAATACGTCAACAACTAATTCAATTAAAAATATTAACACTAATATGTGAATTTTAGTTGATGGCTGGGGAAGGTGAAAACATGCCATTGATAGGAATGTTTTTTTTCGCGTTTTACGTCTTCTATGTTCTACTTCAACTATACCTATACTGCTATGTCGGTGAGAAACTTTGGACCGAGGTTAGAAAACAACAGTAATTCAATAATTTATTTGTTATAAAATATGAAAATTTCAATGAAAAGTATGTCATTTAAGAGTACCGAAGTTGCTCGTGCAGCTTACGAATGTAATTGGTACGATTTATTACCCCACGAAGCTAAATCACTGATATTGATAATTCGTCGTTCACGATCACCATTGCGTCTAACTGCAGGCAAATTCTGTACCTTTAATCATGAACTTTTCAGTAGCGTAAGTAATCGTTATACTTAAGTGAATAAAAAACATAGCTATAAAAACAAGACACCCGTAAACTTGATTTTTTTATTACAGGTTTTGAAAACATCAATGGGATATTTGTCTGTTTTACGTACTACAATGATGAAAGATGAATAATATTCCCGATTTTTATTCTAAACATAAAAATTACTATAGTATCCTAAAGTTGAATATTTTCGAAAACAAAATATGTAGATTATATTTTATTCGTAATTTAGCTATAATTCTCGAAACCCATTTTAATCTACCTAAATAATAATTTAAAACGTATGTCTTAAATTAAAGTATGAGAATTAATTAACATAAGATTGATTATAACGAATGAGTTACAAACTAGTATGATCATTTGAAAATCTAGTCGTATTTTTGCAAAAAAATACTTAGCCAAATAGATCGACAATAGAAGTGTGTATTTCAAGAAATAAAATCCTTCGTATGGAAACGCGTATTATTACTTCATAATAACCTTAATTCATATTTTATTACTAAAGAAAAAAAAAAAGAAAGAAAATTAATGCCTATCACGTTTAAAATTCAGCAAACTAATTTACATTTCATAAGCTACTCTAAAAGAATATTTATAAACCGTGTGGTATAAAATACGATGAAAATTTCATTGCAGAAAATAATAATACGTGTGTGTACGCATTAAGGATGCATAAATTCATTGAATATGCAACATAAAATTGAAGATAAAATTATTCTACATGAAATATTCCACCCTTGACAGTCTCCTTCACTTCTTCTACCTCCCTCTCCTCTTCGAATCCCTCTTCCTCCGCCTACTCTTCTGCAATTCTACTTCTTTTAAACTCTTGTTCCTCAGATAACATTTTTCTATAAAACTTGAATACATTTTTCAACAGCTTGAACTTCGATCACTCGTCGTTATGTCGTGAACGCGTAAGTGCACGCAATACCACTCGATAGATGCATGATTAATAAAGAAAAACCAATGAAACTATCAATTACGACAATCCGTTGAGCTATAACATCATCGAATATTCTAATGATGTAGTTGAGACATCTCCTTCTACGGGACTTAAAAATGCGTGCGCAATGGGCGCTCAAGTTTTCAACGTGGTCTACACTTATGGTTGGAATTCATGCAACATGAAGATCTTGAGATATTAATTAGACAATATATATTAATCTAGTATCGAATTACTTTGTCCTACAAGAAGGACACTTTTCTATAAAGGTATAAGTATGTTTTTTATATATGTTTTTCAATTTATAAATCACATTAAAACATTTTTTATAATTGACCATGATTTCTTATCGTTTCTAACTAATTTTCGATTTATGATTTTTTTACAGATTCGTGGATACATATAGACATTATTTAACGATATATTACAGTTCCATATGCTATTCGATGTTTCCAAGTATTTTTGGTAAGATTCTTTATTAATTACTGAAAAAAAATTACTAGATTAACATTTTTTTTTTTTAGTCTTAGACAAACGTAATAACTGCAGCTATAGTTGTTAAATTTCCTTTTATTTTAATAATTAAATTATTAATAAAACTTAGCTGATCGACCATAATACAAAAATTTCCCATTATGTGGATTACATTTGTGATTGGAATGCCCAAACAATGAGAAAATTTGGGATCTTTTAACAGGAAAAAAAATGTAATCCAGCATTGAATTACACTGTCTTAATGCCACTCAACGTGTTAATGCTGTTCACCATCATACCACAAAGGGTAGAACTCTAATATACATTAGGGTGGTATAGATTACATTGTCGAAGACCAGTCAATGGGAAAATTTGTATTAGCAGTTAGAAATATTTTGTATGTATTTTAAATAATCAATTATTTCATTCCAAAGCATCCCATAAAATTAGGATCTTTTTGGTATTTAATTTTATCAGTATTAAAGAAAATATTTGTTAGATATTTGTAATATCTGCAATGCGTGTCGGTAAGTTAGCATATTGTAGTTGCAACTAGTATGATGATAGAGTAACCACGAGGGTTATGGCAGGCAAAACATAGCAAATCGCTTGGAGTTTTCTACGACAGAGGGATCTTTTAAGGATATTCCTCACTAAAAAAATAACTATTCGAATGCCAAAGTATCAATAAATTATTGATAATAATAATAAAAACAGAATAAAATTTTTTACCTAAAATAAAAGTACCTCATACATCGAGATTGTGTATATATTGAAAAAATGTTAATTTTTCAAAAAATCTGGGCAAAATTAAAAAGAATTTTGATAGTCACTCTCGTCAGAAAATCTCAGCGACTTCAAAGAGCATGCGCCACACATGATTCAACAGTAACATCATGCGAAATAGGAAAGGAACGAACAAAAGAATCAGTTCTTGATAGGAAGTTGTCACAAGAACAAATATGAGCAATCGTCGAGGTAGTTTATAGATTTAACATTTGTTCTCCTTATTTTTTAATTATTCCTAACAATTTTCTTTCATTTTTTAATTTATTTCAATACTTGATCATATGATAATAACGAAAGTTACTACAATTAATCATAATTTAACGACAACGAGATGAATTTGTAAAGTGAATATCGTGAATATAATTTATTTCCTCTTTTTACTCCTTGAATCCGATGCTAAATTTCGTCAGATTTGAATAATACATTACACTGAATAGTACTTTCGAAATTGCTACTGGTTATAGTCACGCGATCAAGATCACCGAATATGTGATTTTCAATAATTTCTATATTATCCGAAATCATTGCACACTTCATACCTGATATCTAATATAATATTATTAACGCGATCTATGTTAACAAAAGTTTGTCAAGTTGAATACACTTGCGGATGGAACTTATATACGATGAAATTCATTGGAATTTGGCCGGAGGAGAGGAGGCTGGACCGAATTTCAAGCTACAAAGTTTTAATAGGAATCGTCTTCATCATCATTTTCGTCACTATACCTCAATACTGGCTGCTTTATATCGATCGACATGATTTCGACTTGATTATTGATATTTTATCATTGGACAGCATTAATACAACAATCGCGTTTATAAAAATGATCTTCTTCTGGTCGAGCGGAGAACGTAAATACATTTCATTTATTTCTCGATCCCCCTATTAAATATCATGTTCAATTAAAATCATACAATTTTAAATTCTACCTAATTGTTATCCAATTTTCAATATTTAAAACTTGTTTTCAAATAATGTATCAATAAGAGATGTACCTTTAGTAGAATTTAATTTGATGAAGTTAAAAAACAGTTGACGTGCATTATAATTTTTTTAAAAGACACAATTAAAAATAGAAACTCGAACAATCGTATCTAATTTTATTATTTTTCTCACATATATTTCTATACTTATGTTTTATTTATTATTTCGATCAAAGCAATAAATAACCTGCTCTACGCAATGAAAGTAGATTGGAAGGAAGTGCCAACGGAAAAGGAAAAAAAGAAAATGATGAAGCTCGCGAGATTTAGCAGAAATTTAGCATCAAGAGCAACCGAAATCTGTTTTGCACTTATCGTGGCTTACATTTTAAAAAGATGCCTGTCGATGCGTAACGAAGGTCAACTTCCATTTTTTCCTTCGTATTATCCATTCAATGCAATGTCCAGTCCAATATACGAATTGACGTTCGTCGGTCAAGCGATTGGTACTATTTATTATACTACAGTATACACAGCAGTTGATACTTTCTTAGCCATGTTGATCCTTCACGTGTGTGGACAACTTTCGAGGCTACAAGATGATCTGATTAATTTGAATTCTAATACGAGACAAGAGTTCCAAAATAAGTTACGTTACATCATCAGAAGACACGATTATTTAAAAAGGTATTTGTTAATTAGTTATAATTAGATAATCAACTGTAATATAAATAATTTTTTTCAAGATTCGTTGATACGATTGAGGATCAATTCAACATAATGCTTCTTTTTCAAATGCTTGGTTGCACATTGCAGTTATGCATCGAATGTTTTCAAGGACTTAAGGTATTATTTTAATAATCCTTAAAATACGTCAACAACTAATTCATTTAAAAATATTAACACTAATATGTGTGGATTTTAGTTAATGGCTGGTGAAGGTGAAAAAATGCCATTGGTAGAAATGTTTTTTTTCGCGTTCTACGTCTTCTATGTTCTACTTCAACTATACCTATACTGCTTTGTCGGTGAGAAACTTTGGACAGAGGTTAGCCAATATCGTAATTTCAAAAATTTATTTGTTATAAAATATGAAAATTTCAATGAAAAGTATATCATTTAAGAGTACCGAGGTTGCTCGTGCAGCTTACGAATGTAATTGGTACGATTTATTACCCCACGAAGCTAAATCACTGATATTAATTATCCGTCGTTCACGATCACCTTTTCGTCTAACTGCAGGCAAATTTTTTACTTTAAATCATGAACTTTACAGTAGCGTAAGTAATCATTATACTTAAATGAATGAAAAAGCGTAGCTGTAAAAACGAGACACATGTATACTTGATTTTTATTTTACAGGTTTTGAAAACATCGATGGGATATTTGTCTGTTTTACGTACCACAATGATGAAAGATGAATAATATTTCCGATTTATATTCTAATGATATAAATTACTATACTATCCTAAAGTTGAATATTTTCAAAAAACAAAATATGTAGATTATATTTTATTCATAGTTCAGCTCTAATTCCCTAAACATATTTAAATCTACTTAAACAATAGTTTAAAACGTATGCCTTAAAACAAAATACTTAATATAAGAATGATTATAACAAACGAGTAACAAACTATTATGATCGTTTTAAAGTCTAATCGTATTTTTGCAAAAAAAGCACTTAGCCAAATAGAACGACAATAGGAGTGTGTATTTCGAGAAATAAAATACTACGTCTAGAAACGTATTGTTATCTAATCATATAATTTGATTCTGCTACGAATCATCTACGAAATTAAATTTTTAATTATGTACCTTAAAAGATACTAAATTATATTTATCGCTACTCAATCATCCTATAAAATCAGGTTTTTTTTTAGGTATTGAATTTTATCAATATTAAAGAGAAGTTTTGTTAGATATTTATAGTATCGGCAATGCGTGTCGGTAAGTTAACATATTGTAGTTGCAACTAGTATGATGATAGAGTAACCACGAGAGTTATGGCAGACAATACATAGCAAATCGTTTAGAGTTTTCTACGACAGAGGGATCTTTTAAGGATATCCCTCAATAAAAAATAACTATTTGAATAGCAAAGTATCAATAATTTATACAATACAATAAATTATTTCTATAACAAATGTATCTCATGTATCGAAATTGTGCATATATATTAAATGTATTAATTTATGAAAGAATCTAGGTCAGATTTAAAAAAATCTAGGTAGCCATTCTTGTCAGAAGAGCTCAGCGATTTCATAGAGCATGCGCTATACATGATTCAACAGTAATATCATGCGAAATAGAAAAAATGCGAACAAAAGAATCAGTTTTTGATAGAACGTTGTCATAAGAACCAACATGAGCATTCGACGAGGTAGTTCATCGATTTTAAATTTTGGTTCACTTTATTTTTTAATTATTCCTTAAAATTTTCCTTCATTTTGTAATTTATTGAAATTTTTGATCACATGATAATAATTAACGGTACTACAAATAATCATAATTTAACGTCGACGATTAATTTGTAAAGTGAATATTGTGAATACAATTTATTTTCTCTTTTTTCTTCTTGAATCCGATACTAAATTTTGTCAGATTTGAATAATATATTATACTGAATAGTACTTTCGAAATTGCTACTGATTCTAGTCACGCGATCATGACCACCGAATATGTGATTCTCAATAATTTCTGTATTTTCCAAAATTATTGCACACTCCATACATGAAATCTAATGATGAGGTTACATTAACACGCTTTATGTTAACTAAAGTTTGGCAAGTGGAATACGCTTGCGGATGGAATTTATTCACGATGAAATTCATGGGAATTTGGCCCGAGGAGAGAAAATTCGATCAAATTTCCAGCTACAAAGTGTTAATAGGAATTGCCTTCATCATCTTTTTCTGCACTATACCTCAATACTGGCTACTCTATATCGATCGACATGATTTCAACTTGATTATGGAAAATTTATCACTGGACAACATTAATGGAACAGTCGCTTTTATAAAAATGATCTTCTTCTGGTCAAGCGGAGGACGTAAATACAATTAATTTATTTCATACTTTCTAGAACACTATTTTCAATTATATCGCACATTTAGATTTTATTCTTTTCTCTCAATAAATCTGTAATATTTTATTATTTTTAAATATAAATTATAATTTTACATTACCGTGGTAAAATATTGTAACTAGTAGAAATAATATTAACTATAATTTTCATTAAAAAAAACATTAATTTAATTTTTTTAAAGAGAGTAATTAGAAAAGTACAGTTGTTAAGATAAATGCACCAATAATTAAACTCGTTACAATGGCTGACTATTTTTAAGGAAAACGTGAAAAATAAGATTTTTTGAAAAATTAGAATCTTTCAAAAAAAGAAACAATAAAATAATGGTAATAGAATGATATAGTATTTTTATTACACCTTTTTCGTAAAACCCATTCATTGTCAATTGGAAAATATCTCATAAATTTTCTATTTTTCATTAAATCATTATAAATGCCACTTAAAAAAGATATCTGAAACTAATAAACAATGAATTGAAACAAATTACATTATTTTCCATAAAAATAAACTTTTGACTATTTTCGCATTCAGGGAAACGCGTGTTTAATTTTATCTGTGATGAAATGATTAAAAATCTTATTATCTATGTTCCCTAAAAAATGGTCAACGATTGAAACGAGTTCAATTACTCATATCTTTTTCTTAAATATACGTTTATGAGTTGAAAAGTTTTGAGACTACGTCGACAAATAAAAGTGAGTTTGACCGAAAGACAAATTCTTTCCATGTCAAGCACAAAACTTTTCCACCCACCCACCCACGTAAACAATCGTTACACTTTGCAAATATTTTCTTCTCATATTGCCATCCTGATGTAAATTTGTCATTATCACTAAAGAAATAAAGGATCTTCTTACCGCAATGGAGGAAGACTGGAAGGAAGTATCAACGAAAGAAGATGAACAAAAAATGATGAAATATGCTACATTCAGCAGAAAGATAGCAACCAGAGCAACTGCTATCTGTTACGGTATTATCGTGTCTTATACTGCCAAAAGAATTTTATCAATGCGTACCCTTGGTCGGCTTACATTTTTCCCTTCGTATTATCCAATCGAAACAATGGACAGTCCATTGTTCGAATTCAAATTCATCGGTCAAATGATAGCCACAACTTATTATACCGTAACGTATACATCTGTAGATACTTTTTTAGTCATGTTAATTCTTCACGTGTGTGGACAACTTAAAAGACTGCAAGACGAATTAGTTAATTTGAATATCGGTACGGGTCGAGAATTTCAGAACAAGTTAAGTTATATCGTCAGAAGACACGATCATTTGAATAAGTAATTATAATCAGTATGTTAATTAATTTGAATATTAGGATCAATTATAAGATACATTTTTTGTTAAAGATTCATCGATAAGATTGAGGACCAGTTCAACATAATGCTACTCTTTCAAATACTTGGTTGCACTTTGCAATTATGCATGGAATGTTTTCAAGGACTTATGGTAAACTTTTTAATAGTATAAAATAAACTTGTCCATGCATCCATTTTTCTAACAATTTTTGAACGGATTTTTAGTTAGGATAAAACTTTTTACAAAAATTTATTACCAAATAATAATTATTTGCAATTATTAACATAATTCACTAACGGCACACTTTACTTTCTATCTACACGAAAATTTCAATTACTTAAAAATTAATCAAATCTACTATGAATTTCAGTTAATGGCCGGAGAAGGAGAAGAAATGCCATTAATTGAGATTTGCTTCTTCGGTTTTTACATCTTCTACGTTTTACTTCAACTATACCTCTACTGTTACGTCGGAGAAAAACTTTGGACCGAGGTGAATAAAATATTGCAATTCAAAAAATTACTTTGTCATAATGAAATATGATAATACCGAATAAAAGTGTATCCTTTCAGAGTACCGAAGTTGCTCGTGCTGCTTACCAATGTAATTGGTACGATTTATTACCTCACGAATCCAGATCACTGATATTGATAATCCGTCGTTCACGAGAACCTTTGCGTCTCACTGCAGGCAAATTCTGTACTTTGAATCATGAACTTTACAGTAGCGTAAGTAATACTTTCGTACCACTAAACAATAAATAATTGTTTAGTATATCTAAGGAAATAAAAAATCGTAATTAAAAAAAAATGATATATCTGTAAGTTGAATTTTTAATTTTTCAGGTTTTGAAGACATCAATGGGCTATCTGTCTGTTTTACGTGCAACGATGATAAATGATGAATGATACTTCGTATTTAATTAAAAAACCGTAAACTGCTATACTTTCTTAGAGTTGAATTTTATAGACACAAACAAAATATATAATATATACGAGTATATATATAATGTTTTACCTCCTAATTTAATTGAAAAAATTGATTAAATCGTAATCATGACAAATTTTGTGTATTTTAAGTTAATTTCTCGTCACTCTTTCCCGTACGTAGAGACTTATTTTTATAGAATGAATTTTAACATGGATTAATATACTTTATGAATAAGTCGAGCATTAAGTTCGACGTCTAGGAACGCACTACTCCGAAGCCAAAGATTTCCGACATGAAATTAATAAATCATGGATATGGTATTACGGTCGCTTTTGTCAGGGCATGCGCCATGAATGTTACCGAACTTATGGTCTTCCAAATACGAAAGGAACCACTCGGAAACAGTTATTGATAGATGGTTATAGCAAGAGCCTTAGATGGATAAAAGTCGAGGTATCAAATTTCTTTCGAAAATTTTCAAAATACTTTATTGAATATTAAAAAGTTACAAATTTTTTAAATTTAAAAGAAAAAGAAAAAACAAAGAAAGATTTTGACTAATAACAAATGATCTAAACCCGTACCGATTTTTCTAAAGATCCTCTAAAAAATAAAAATACCTAAGATCAATGAATTAATTAACAGTGGAGATAAAGAAAATTTCGCACGTTGATTACGCTTGTGGGTGGAACGTCTACAGCATGAAATTCATGGGAATTTGGCCAGAAGAAAAGATGATTAATCCATCGGAAAACATTAAGGTCTTTTCCGCGGTTTTTTTCATGTTTTTCTTCGTAAGTTTGCCGCAAACGATTAATCTATTCTTCATCTGGGGTGACTTCGATCTGGTCGTCGAAAATTTATCCATGGACAACATGACCATCTCTATTGCGATTTTGAAGACAATGGCTTTTTGGTGCAGCGGAAAATGTAAATAAGAAGTTTTTGTTTTTTAACAGAAATTTAATAATTCCAATTTTATTTAATAAATCTCTCGAAAAAAAATTCGAATTGATTAATTAATTAATTGTTTTTTTTTTCATACTTGTCGAAGCTCTGAAAGGTCTGTTAAATATCATGGAAGAAGATCGCAAAGAAGCTACGAAAGAAGAGGACGTCAAAAGAATGATGACGGTTGCTACGATTTCAAGAAAAATCACCATAACGGCCAACATAATGTGCAACAGTCTCGTAGTCATTTATGCCATAATGCATTTGGCAACAAATTATACGAGCGCCCGTGGTCTCTTCTTTCCAGCTTATTTTCCTTGGGAAACTAAACCTACCCCAAATTACGAGTTTACATTTTTCGGACAATTGATGGGATCATTCTATGCTTGCGCTACTTATTCCGTAGTTGATACTTTCGTTGCTACTTTAGTTTTACATGTTTGCGGACAGTTGGCGAACCTGAGACACGAATTAATAAATCTGCAAAGTAAAACGAAGGAGGAATTTCAATCTAAATTGGCACACATCGTGAAAAAACACGATTACCTTAACAAGTGAGTTATGAAATCGAACGATTAGAATTATCTTTAATGACAACGATCAAATTTGATCTAATTCAATTTTATTTCTTTTTTTTTTAAGATTCACGGAAACGATCGAAAATTGCTTCAACATGATGTTGCTGATTCAAATGTTAGGATGCACCATAACTCTCTGCTTGGAAAGCTTTCAAACGCTCGAGGTAAAATACAAAATATATAAATAAAATATAAAATAATTATCTATTTTATATTGTTTTAAATTTTATTTTTATGTGTCTTAGTCGGTAACCGGGGAAAAAGATGAATTCTTCTTACTAGAACTCGGATGTGCTGCATTTTACGTCTGCTATATCCTAGTTCAACTTTATCTTTATTGTTACGTAGGAGAAAGACTTCTTTCAGAGGTAAATTTGGTTTATAATTCTTAAATCGGCTTTGCCAATATAATATTTCATATATCAAATAATCTTTAATATTATTTATTTCAAAATAACAAAAATAATATCTCTAATTTGTGTAAATTATATAAAAATTATTTCGCGTGATGTTAAACACGATTGAATTTGTAAATAATTTTAAAATGTTGCATTTTAGAGTACAGGAATGGCGTCGGCGGCCTACGAATGCGAATGGTACAACTTATCACCGAACGAAGCAAAATGTCTTATACTGATCATGCGTCGTGCAAGATCGCCCTTGCGCATTACAGCTGGAAAGTTCTGTTCCTTCAATCATGAACTGTTCAGCGAAGTAAGGAAAGAAAAAAAACATGTCGTCGAATTACCGATCTTTTACCATTTCGATTCAATTCTAAACACCTACATCAATTTTAAATGTATCATTTTAATAAATTAATCGAATTGGGGTAATGAAAATAAAAAATTTCTCAATTTTTCAAAACATCAAATAAATTCTAAAATCTCAAATAAAAATTCCAAAATGTATCATTATAATAAGTTAACGAAATCGGTAATATCTCGACACTAGAAAAATAATTTCAAAACCTATGCTTCAGGTCGTCAGAACATCAATGGGCTATTTATCCGTTCTCTACGCAGTAAAGAGCGAAGATTGAAACTAAATTGACAATAATCATTATGACAAACGAGTAATAAAACTATTATATAATTATTATACAGTGTAATTTATATTTTTCAAATAATACCTAGACAAACAAAATTAATATATATCAGTAATCGTGTATTTATGAAAATATTATAAAATCTTTCAACCTGAAACGTCTCATTTTATCTTCCTAATCCTAATTCATACTTTCTCGTTAAAAACTAAGAAGAAAATACAAAGTCGCATATTCATTAAGCTAAAACAAATTCGCATATAACTATGTATTTATGTAAATATAAAATCCTTCGTAATAATAGATCATCATATTTATCATAAAACATAAGAGAAGAAAACGAGCATATATCGTCGGGCTAAAAAATCAGCAAATTAATCTAGATTTCCTATTAGAATATCAAGGTCGACGGATAAAAAGAATAGCATATACATGATATCTATAAATCATATAATAAAAAATTCGATCGAAGTTCCACGTCAGAAAAAGATAATGCGCGAGTTGCGTCTAAAAGATCAGGAAAAAGGTGGAGCAGAAGGAGAAGGGGGAGGGAGGAAGGGAGGACTAGGGGTTTAAGAGAGTGAACAGGTATCCGTAAATATTAAAATCTTCGAAAGCGCAAGTTGTAGGAGTTCATCGAATATGCAAGAGAAAGTTGAAGATAACATTTTCGTACCTGCTAATCCCCCACCCCCAACCCCCTCCTATTCTTATTTCTTCGACAATTTTATTCCTTAGACTACATTTTTCTCCGAACCTTGAATACATCTTTTAACAGTTTGGACGTCCGATCAATCGTTATAATGTTATGAACGCGTAAGTGCACGCAATAGTACTCGATAAATGCATGATTAATGAAGAAGAATCTACGAAGGTATCAATTACGGCAATCCGTCGAGCTATAGGATCATCGAATATTCTAAAGACGTAGTTAAAGCATCTCCTACGATAGGATTCGGAAATGCGCGCGCAATACGAATCATCCTATTTGTCTCGTAGGATTTTTCTTCTTCTTCTTCTTCCTCCTCCTCCTCCTCCTCCTACTTTTCCATATTGCAGTCGTCGTTTCTTCGCTAACAGAATTTTAATTCAAGAAAGAAAAAAAAAAGAAAAACTTTTCTCTGCTTGATCTATTTAATAATTTACAAATGTGAGAATCTAACACGCCACGAAGTTTACTCTCGCGTTTGCGCAGACGTAGCTTTTTCTATTTTCCTTTACTATTTTTTTTTCTTCTTCTTCTTGCCTTTCCTTCCTTTCTCTGCCTTCTTTTTTTTTTGCGAAGGATACTTGTCGTGCTTAAGTATATCATTCCCTTTCAAGTATTCACGCGAGTTTTTTTTTTCCAGACACGATTCGTCGGGATTCTTGCGCTTTTCTTTTCTTTTTTTTCTCTTCTTTTTTACCGCATTAAATAAAAAATTCTTTTCGTTCGTATTCTCATATCGTATCTCTGATCCGAACAAAAGTTCATCTGACAGATTCGATTCGTACATAACACAAGAAAGGAAAAAAGAAAAAGTAAAAAGTTCTCATTTTAATCGTCAAGTGACAACGAACGCTTCCATCCAGCATATAAAAGTTTTCACTCATCAAGCTTTCACCATTTATTTCCGTCAACGTTCGAAGAAGAAAGTTACTCCTAAGTGTACGACTACGTATACTGCTATTCATTTATGAACGAAACGCGAGCACGAGACACAACAAATAAGCATTATTAACGACAAATTACCTGCTCGTACTCTAACATCCTCACAATGGAGAAAACAAAGGCACGTTTCATGGTGATTATCATCCCTTCCTACCTTTCTCACTTAAGTGATTAGATACACGCAAGTAAAATGCACGACTTCACGCTTTAACGAGAAAGCATAAGCACGACTCTCTATATATAAAAATGCTGTTTTCTATTGTCACCAATGTCATTTTACTTTTAACTATACTACGCGACACAACTAAACTTGTCTACTTTACTAACTATACAAAAAATCGAATTTTTTTAATCTCTTCTAACAAGAATTATTATAAATTATTTTTTTTTTCGTACTCTTATAATATGTTCTTGATCGTTTCAACCGTTTAATTTGTCTAATTAATTATATATATTCTCAATTTATATTTATATTTATATTTTTCTGATAATATTGTATACGTTTTTTAATTGATAATAAAAGCTTCATAAAATTAGAAATATGTTCGTCGATAGGAAAACGTTTGGAATAATTCTTCTGTTGGTTTATGCTGTAGTAGCACGAAATACGGATGGTCAAGATTTTCGTAAAGAAATTAATAACAAAAAGGGTGGATCGATGTTAGCCGAAATTGCTAAGGAATTTATGCAACGATCTACTACTACCAGTCAGGTGAGTAAAATTACTGTATTCATTTTATTTTTATGCGAATTTATGTGGAGAGAAAGGGCTACTGAACTAAACAAAAAAGAAAAAACCAGTGTAAACGAAAATGAATAAACTATATGTTCGAGGTAATTAAGTAAGAACAATTTAAATGTGTACAAAAAATTATAGGTATTTATCTATAATGAAACGAATTTGAAATTGCATAATGTCCACCATCCCTTCGATATTGTTTTTTTTTTTCAACGTTTTTCTGCAAACAATACTTTTGATAGAATTTAAGAGAAACAATTATTCTACACGAAGAAACGAATTTGATCGGGAAATCAAACTAATTTCCATGAATAAATATAATTCTGGCCAATAATACGTACAACATTCAACACGCACACATCCACCAGGTTTTATTGTGAAATAAAAAACTATCGTATTTCAAATCTTATATTTATTCGAAAAGTTAAAAAAAAAAACGGATTATCCAAGTCTTTGTTGAAATGAAGAAAAATGTTACTTCGCCGATATTGAAAAAATGTGAAAATATATTTATTTATTTTATTTTCTCTACAAAGGTACTGAATCTAAATTTATCTAATCTACTGCTACTCCTCGTATTAAAAGCTGTAGTTTTTGGTGCTGGATATATTGGAAATCACGCTTATAAGGGACGTGATTTGAACGAAGGTTCGTATATGTGTTATATTTATTAAATATATCAATTCTAACTATATTTTACTATATCTTAGAAAATGTAATATCCGAAGGAGAAGTTGCTTTGGCATTAGGTTATCTGATTGGTGATACATGCCTGTATAGAGCAGCTTGCGAAGAACCACATATTGCAAAAGAATATTTGGGTGCTGCTGAAATGCTTTTAAATACAATGAAACTAATGCCACAGTACGTATATATTAAATTATTGATATAAAAATGAAATATAATATCAAATAATGATTTATCTATGTATCTGTGTACAGGACAGTATCCGTTGAACGTAAATACGAAAAAACGATAAATGAACTTCGAAAAGCTATCGAATACGGAACTACAAGTCAATGCCCACCGGAATACAATTGTAAAAAAGAAAATATCAAAGCTTTCTTAACGTCCGAGAAAAAAAAATAAAAACGTAAGATCTACGTACGATTTTTAGAAATTAAACGTATAATTAATATAAAATATCCTAAATGTTAGCAAAAAAATAAATTGTAATTATTTAGATAACATTTTAATGAATATTTATATATTGTATATTATTTTATTAAAAATCAAAATGCACGGACACATACACATATGTGAGTTCATTTCTATAATACCTATAAGTTTACACTTCCAGCACTTTTTTTTTAAATGATTTGTTCTAATTATTCATTGTACAAACTTTATATTTCTTGTTTCTAATAAAAATGAAGCCTATTTAAAGAGCCATCGATTTGATATTATTTGCGACAGAATGCATAGCATACAAAATATAATATGCTTTATACCGAAAATAATATCGTGTTCTCAGATCTCATCACGTGGAGGTTACTGCTTCTGGAGACCATAAGCCATAGATGACTCTAACTATTCATATTATAGCGACTCTACTATTACTTTTATTTCTAAATGAAAGTAATTTAATTATTTTGAAAGAAACGTAACTTCGCGTGAATTCAGTTATATGACTATCATCAAACACGTGAGTAATCAAATTGAATTGAAATAAATAATTCATTTAATGTAATACATTTTCTTATCCACAATGTTTTTATTTTATTTATTAAAGAGTATATTAAATTATATCAAATATTTCTAAGACAAAATCGCGATTGTGCAACGTGCTACTTATAAAACCTAAAACTAAGTATCAAATTCAACAAAGACTTTGTGGATTTGATTGAATTAATTCCATGATTCTCTCATATACCACTATGATGTAAAAGCTTAAACTAGAGCCTAATGGGAGTGCGTATAAAATGTTGTAACCAATTGTTTAGACTAGTTAATCAGACTAAAAAATATATAGAAAAAGAAAAGCGTATGAAACCTACACGCGACTAAAGTAAAACTTCTTAAGATTTTTACAATGACCGATACCCCTGACCGGACAAAGTTAACAATCCTATAAAAGTACAATACTATAAAAGAATGCAATATTCTTTGATACTATATGATAGTATAGTTATATTGTAATATAGAATTTTGTATAATTATATTTAATTTTTAATATATAAACATGTGTGTGCCTTCAGAAATGCATTTATATATATATTTTAAAATGAAGCAATTTAAGACACTCAAATAAAAAAGAATTCAGAAGGTTTGATGATAAATCCAACGATGATCACCTGTAACAAGAAGAAAACTATATTAATCATACAATCAAGTGATACAATAGCCTGACATATAAGTGGTCCAATTCCTAGATGCACTTTTCAATTGAATCTTTTATTTACTTTTTATCAAATCTCTAATTACCGTCGCAATAAAATTAAATTTAAACGCGTGATTTTACATTTATATAAAATAAATAAAAATATAAAGAAATAGGAAAAATAAGAATACTAAGTTACTAAAAAAAATAATATCTATTAATTATTATGAAATACTTTTAAACTGCATTATATAGAAAAGAAAAATTGCAAATTTAATAAAATACGATCAAAGTGACAAATTTTAAAGACGAAACGAGAAAAGAGAAATTACTGTAATATTTACCGAACGTTATTTAAGCTTCAAAATTTAATAATACAAAAATTTTAATATTTCTGACTCTAACTAAACACATATGCATCTTTTGGACGATATGGCACACAGATTTGATGTGCCAAGGAGATGGAATGATCCATCATCTCCAATTACAATTACAAATTAATGACGAGCAAAAATGTAATATAATAAAATATAAAATATGACTAGAGAGCTATTTTCGAAAAGTTCGAACTTACAGTTGAACCTTTGAAAATAACTCAATAGTCTACGTAGTTGCCCTCTTCAGCCACATTTAAGTGGGGGCCTCTTCGGCATAAGCCTCTTCGGCATTTAGCCTCTTCTTTCTTCATGCCCTAAACTCTGCTGTGAGGCTTTTTTAAGCGCATTTTACAATACAAATCGTACAGTTACATTTACTCGAATGCCTCAACAGATATTTGATCTAATCGATGTACCTATTATTAACACTTTGCATTTAAAAAATTAAATAATATTGAAGAAAAGCAGAAACTTTGTCATACATCTTATGGTCTTACTTTTTTACTCGACCATTTTTATCTTTTATCTTTACTCTACTTTGTATTTACTATACATATATAACAAATGAAGTATTCAGTAAGAATTACTAAAAAGCAAAGCGTTAATATACTTAATATTAAGTAAGTATCCAACATATTCAGCTATCTTCACTTTTTCGAAAAAAAATTAATTTTTAAGAAAATGCAAAGACTTTAGAATCGTTCGATACTGATTTATATCTCGCGGTACAGAGTATCAGCAATTTATGGAAAAAATAAAAGAAATATTTAAATGATAAATGAATCTAAAGGTTGCTGAAACTTTGTATAATATCCGGAGAAGAAATTGTCCACTCCTGAGTGGAAATTACAATCGCGCGACTTCTCCGGTCTCTACCTACTTACAAATTAAATAAACATTCACACCTAAGTATGCTACCTGCCTATATATTGGCAATATCTTAAAAGATCAAACATACATGCATACCCACCCACTCACTCCACGATTCTCTCACATACCACCAGGGTGCAAAAGCCTAAACTAGAGAGCATGCCCCGGGGCACCTCCGACACCCTTGTTCAACCACGTTTTCTAAACTTATGGGAGTACGTACCAATTGCTGTAATCGACTGCCAAGGCTAATGATTATTGCATAAAAGACTAAAACAAAAATACTGGTACATACTAGTATATATGCATACTAGTAATATACAAGTATATCAAAGTTTCCACAAACAAATGCGGTAACTCTACTATTCAAAACGATTTTATATATTACAAAAAAAATGAGAAAAATTTAATATAAATAGAAAAATACAACCATGTGTATTTTTCATATCACACCTAACTCTAAATGTGCTATACTAAGTAGTATTCTAAGTGATAAATAATGCATTAATTAAAAACTATCACGAAACGATGTACAGTACACACTACCTGATACGCACACACAGGTGTAAAGTACATCGTGCAACCACTAGCACAATGACAGCCGCCAATAGGGCAAAAACTTAAAACTAAACCTATACTAACCGTTTCTCACCCATACGAGTAGCACCTGGGCACACGTATAGATGAGAACACAGAAAGTATAGGGGGGAGAAACGGGAGATTAGTACATTAGAAGCTGAAAATCCTGATCTAAAAAATATGATTAAAAACACATATATACATAACATATAAATACATTTTTATAAAAATTCATCTAAGCGGCTAAGGACTCTACAATTTATTTGATAAATAATAACTTGTAATATCTATTAATATCTTTTAATATCTTTTAATATATTTCAAAACCTCGGACGACTCCTTTCATTAAGTTGGCTGTTCTAATAAAAGAACTGGGCTTTGAGCCACCACTTAACTGCTAGAATCTATCCGTCGCGAATGGGTTTGTCTTCTTGCTCATTTATTTATAATATCGATACTTCTCGATATATCAAAATTAATCGCGATTAGATAAACTAAGTACGAAGCAATGCATGTAAGACAATTGTTACATGCTTTTCTCGACGAAAACGAGTAAATTAATGCTCGGTTTCATCACTACTAACTACGAACAAAACACGTAATAAAAAAGAAAGTGCATTAAATAATTGCACTGTTAATTAAATGATTTTAATCGATGAGACAAGAAAACCTATCCTGAACTAATAAAACATACAATACAATACAATATAATATACAATTTTCATGAGTAACTCCTAGAAAGGAATTACTCATGTGCTCGTCAATAATTTTTTTAAATAATTACAACCGGTAACTCGTGCCGATTAGAACCTTTCATCCTCGGCATGATTGAGCACCGGAGGGACTTTAAATTTTTTGACTCACTGCGTAAGAAGTTCTACGACGGCTCCAAAACACTCCTACTTCGTAGCAAGTATTGTAGTCTGCTAATCGAAGAGTCCCTCAATTTGGTATTGAAGAAAATCCATCCAAAATCCATCGAAGATCCATCGAAGATCCATCGTCTTATCTGTAAAGTAAAATAGAACAAAATGATTAGTTATATGTAATATGATCCAAAATCGTATCAAACAAAAACGAATAAAATTTTAATAAAAATAGATACTTACAATGCATTCCAATGAGATAAAACTCAATTGCACCATGGCGATGCACCTCGCGTGAATCTAAAAACGCGATATAAACGAAAATAAGAAACTATAGATGAGTTTCTTATCGCGAAACCGAAATTTTATTCTACGGCGAACAACACTGGCTCTAATTCGCGTATGATTTTAATTTATTATGCGCCCGATCACTGATTCTACAACTGCTTTCAAAGACTGCTTTGCACACAGTCAATGCAAGTAAAAAAATCTTCATTGATGCACTGACTCTAATACGCGAACAGTCTGTGCGACTGTTTTAAAATAAATATACAACTTTTCTCGAACAAAGTCTAATGCAATTACTGCCTTGGTCGCAGTTAATTTAATATAAAAAATTTCTAATACAATCGCGTAACACGAACTAATTGAAAGGAGCGAACGAACGTGCTTCTAATCCGTGATTTTAATTATATTTAATCGATACAACACTCCCGTATATTGCTTCGCGCACGACTGCAATCTGAAACAGAAATAAAAAACAATACTATTAATATCATTACTATTACTGAAAACAATTAAAATGTTTCTTGAATTATTAAATAAAAAAATATACTCACTTTGTATTTCCATCGATGAATGCACGATGGGTCTCCTACCCTTAGGATGACGATGACAATGCACTAACACTGATTCTACAACTGCATTACATGCAGTTAATTCAATTAACACTAGATTAATGAACTAACAATAAACCAATTTGACTCTCCATTTCAAATTTCTTTGCTACATATGCTACATATATATAAAATTTTAATATTATTTTTTTTAAATATACGTTGATTTTTAATACCATAATGAAATATATGTAAATATTAATTCCTCCCCTCTACCCATTTCTTCATGCAAACAATTTTTGTAAGTTTTTAAAAAATAGTAAATGAAACAGTAATGAAAAAATCTAGTGTTAAACGAATTTCCAAATGAATTTAATTAATAAATTGTAACACTATTCCAACGATGATCTGAAACAAAAATAAAAACAAGATTATATAGGCCATTGATATAAAAACATTATTATAATTATTGAGAAAATGTTTAAAATAAAAATTGACTTACGTTTATTCATTATTGATGAATGTACGATGGGTCTCCTACCCTTAGGATGACGATGGGCACACATTTAAATCAAATAAAAGAAAATTACGGAGTTTCTTTACCGACAAACGAAATTTTTACACACGGCGAACAACACTGACTCTACTTTCCGACTTTTTTATATTTTATTTTAACGATGCAACACACGAGTACCTCATTGCCTACGCGCTCGATTGCAATGATGTTCTGAAACAGAAAAAGAAAAAGAGCAATTAATATCATCTTCGCAATAAAAAACCATTGAAATTATCATAGAAAGGTTTGATAGGAAAATATACTTACTTTTAGTCTTCATTGATGACTGCAGGATGGGTATCCTACCCTTAGGATGACGATGAATAAAATAAAATTAAATAAAACTCTGAAAAGCTGAAACATACTAAAAATTATATTACATACAATTAAATATTACAATATTTCCTGAAATCATTCCTGAAGGCATTGCACACTTTCAAAGATATTTTATCATAAAGAATCAATATAAATTCAAGCAATATTAATTGCCTTAATCTCACTACTTGTATAATATTACATACAAAGTATGTAATATTGTTATTTAAAATATTAATTGAAAATTTTTTAAGTTATAATATATAACTCAATGAAGAGTAATCTAAAAAATAAAACTTTTTTATACTATTCTATCTAATTAGAAACTTATTAAAGTATTTAATGTTAGAATTTAGAAGTATTAAACGTTAGATATCATTAGAAAGAAAATCAATAAATAGTTTAATACGTCACGTTCGTTAGATCATTACTCGTTGAAGGACGGAAGGGGAATGAAGATCTCTCTGCGTATTCTCGTAGAGGTATCGAATGCTCGGTGCTCGATTGTTTACGTTTCGTTTCGACGGTTATTCTTCTGTTTTTACCTCGAGAAATTCCTACAAATATACATACACATTCATAGTTGCTTGTAGGTGAATGTTTTGTTTTCTTTCTCTCTCTCTCTCTCTCTCTCTCTCTCTCTCTCTCTCTCTCACTCTCGTTCTCACTCTTTCTATACATTTCTATATGGCTTAAAAAAAGAATAACGCTTACCTCAATGAATATGAAGATAAAAAAAAGAGTAAACACAACTGTTAGACTGAGTATATGTATTCCTGTTGGACTTTCCCAATGCACAGTAACCTAAAAAAGGAAAAAAAAGATTACATTAGTAAAATATAAAGAAAATCAAATACATGAGTGTATGTGTACGAGTGGTTAACCTATACTTATGTATGTATGCCTGTATGTGTATGTGTATTAATTTAACACGAAATACGATCTTTGAATACATAATTATGAAAAATAATTAATTAGAGCATCATTAGAGATGGTAGTAAGTATCGATATTGTGAAAAAAGCTAGAAATTAGAAGAAATATTGTTAAGTAACATTGGTGAAATTGGCGGGACGTCGAGATATATCGATGTTATATTCTCACATATCTATCGAACTTTTCAATATTTCGTTTTGAAAACACTCACGTATGAATATCTTGTGTGTAGCTATCGTTTGATATATAATAGAAAGGTGTAAAATATTTTTTAATTACCTGAGATTAACGGGACGACGTAGCATCCGTCCGTTCTCCAGCACCGACGTCGCGGAAAAGAAAGAAGAATAATCAGCAAAGAGCCCTGATTGGCTGATAATTATTTACTTGTTAAGTGACCAATTAGAAATTCCGAATAACCAATAGAAATATATTTCACACACATGTACTTGCTGTAGCTCGCCTTTCTTCATGACCACGCTGGTCAAGCTAGATGTGATTATTTATTTATTAAATAAATACAAAATTTATTCTATTTTACTATTTTATGTACATGTATCTTGTTAATATTTAAAAAATAACGAAAAGAATAAAGATAATATGCACTATAAACCTTATCACACCGCACAGAAAAACATAAATAATTTATTTATTACATAAATTAAATATCAATTTTTTATTATCAATTATAATTATCTAATTAATAATCCAATTAATAATTATTCTTATCTAACTTATTTTTCTATTAGGTGTACTAGCTAATAGGTTAGCACTTTCTTCTATCATAATGTTAAACTTTAATAATTCACATTTTCCATTAGTATGTTGTTTATTCATTGTTTTAATATATTGGTTGTATAATTGTTTAGAGAAATGTAATCTCATTTTTCATTTCCATATACGTGTACATTACGTATACATTAACAATTATTTTAATGCATTAATGCACTTTTCTGATATTGCAGCTAAATTTTACCCCCGAAGTCATCATTGCGCAAGAGCATTAAAATAATTACATAAAAATGATAAAAGTGCTTAAACCAGAACGTTATAATCTTAAAGATTATGTATTAGATATATGACACCCTTTATACACATGCGTAACGTTTGGAAGGTCTTATAAACAACTTTTAATAAAAGTACTTTCATAGAGGACAACGTCTCATTTCAACGGTGGATTTCGAAGGGGACGGTACATAGATTATACATTCCGATCTTTTAGACAACAATAGACATTCCTATCGATTATTTAACAATTATTTTAATATTCTAATGCAATCTCTTTATATTTCAGATTGTTTAAACACATATGTACTGATTTAAACATTACATACTTATTAACATACTTTGAATATAAAATAATTTTAATGTGATATTTTTCTGGATAAAAATTTTATTATCTAAAGTCATCATTGCACAGGGACGTTAAAACAAACGTATATTAGTTTAAACAAAATTACATAAAAATGGAAGGAATGTTTAAATCAGAACGTTGCAATGTGATTAAGTTTTTAGTGTATATTGTCTTTATTTTACTCGTTTTTTTTTAAATATTAACAAGGAACGTATACACCTAATAGAAAAATAAATTAGATAAGAATAATTATTAATTGGATTAATAATTAGATAATTATAATTGATAATAAAAAATTGATATTTAATTTATGTAATAAATAAATTATTTATGTTTTTCTGTGCGGTGTGATAAGGTTTATAGTGCATATTATCTTTATTCTTTTCGTTATTTTTTAAATATTAACAAGATACGTGTACATAAAATAGTAAAATAGAATAAATTTTGTATTTATTTAATAAATAAATTATCATATCTAGCTTGACTAGCGTAGTCATGAAGAAAGCCGAGTTACGTACGTGTGACGGGGCAAGCTTGTGTGCGTGAAATACATTTTTATATGGTAATTGGGAATTTCTGATTGATCACTTGTCTTCTGAAAAATTACCAGCCAATCAGGGCTCTTTGCTGATTATTCTTCTTTCTTTTCTGCGACGTCGGTGCTGGAGATCGCACGGATACTACGTCGTCCTGTTAATCTCAGGTAATTAAAAAATATTTTCTAACGTAAATAATTTTCTTATATACTAATCGATTATTCTAACAAATGACTTTTAAATGATATAATCGAAAGATTACGATAATCTCGAGGATAAAGAATATTTGCGTAGAAAAAAATTCCATGTACATTGGTATGCATTTTTCTACGCAATCATATATATCTTGTTTTACGGCATCATTTCTATAGATATCAACTTATAATGTTCAATTTTGATTGTTTGGATTAATAAAGTATATATATTTAGAAATTAAATATAATTATATAAAATTCTATATTACAATAAAACTATACTACATATACTATCATATACTATCAAAGAATATTGCATTCTTTTATAGTATTGTACCGTCATCATATTAAGTATCTACTATACATTAAAAAGTTGTTAAAAATATGTTATACGCATGCGCAACCACAAATTCAAGGCGCAAGTGCACTTTGAAAAAAATCTCCTACTCATGACGTTTCCACATTTGTAATTATTAATAACTAATTAAATAATTAATTAATAAAGTTAGAAGATATGGATTTTAAATAAACATTTTGTTAGCAATTTAGTGTACTTATTCATTTTTTTCTGCTGTGGCCAATTACGTTGCTTTACTAAGAAATAAAAAAAAAATTTTCACATTTTCAATTATCAATAACTAATTAAATAATTAATTAAAATTGTTAGCAATTATGGATTTCGAATTAGCAAATAGGTAACAATTAAATGCATATAATCATTGCTTTTAATCTTTATGGTTCTATGCCAACTTTTTTGCGCTCATTTTTTGACACATGTATAGATTAGGAGTTGCAGAAACGAACGAAAGAGGTCAGGTAGATATGTTATAGTTGTATACCTAGTGGCGCTGACGAATTGGTTTTATTAAAACGCCTATTCACTGTTCTTACGGCTAATAACTAATTGTTTATTATTTTCAAAGCAAATAATATTCGTTCAAAAAATTCAGTGAGACATGAGTTCAATCGGCACTGGGGTAAATATATATTCACCATTGTTTTTATAATGTTATAATATTCTGTTGGTATTTTAAAGAAAAGTTAATGATATAACCTCAAATATTTCAGTATGACTTGTCTGCATCCCAATTTTCACCGGATGGTCGTGTTTTTCAAGTGGAATATGCTCAAAAAGCTGTTGAAAATGGAGGGTAATATTTAGTTTAATAATTTATAAAAAATCAATTGGTGCATAGTACTGTCAAAACTGTGATTAATTTTCTGTCACTTATCTATCATTTTCAGCACTGTCATTGGTTTAAAAGGGAAGGATGGTGTAGTATTTGCTATAGAAAAACTCATTACTTCTAAGCTTTATGAGCCAGGTGCAAATAAAAGAATATTCAATATAGATCAGCACGTTGGCATGGCAGTTTCTGGCCTTATTTCCGATGCAAGACAGATAGCGGAAACTGCAAGATCGGAGGCTGCTAGTTACCGTTCTCAATATGGTATAGGCATTCCTCTAAAGTACTTAAACGAACGTGTTTCTATGTATATGCATGCTTATACATTGTATTCTGCTGTGAGGCCTTATGGTTGCTCTGTAATTCTTGGAGCTCATGAATCAGATGGTCCCGCAATGTATATGATTGATCCTTCTGGTGTGTCTTATGGTTACTATGGCTGTGCAGTAGGTGAGTAATGATATTTAAACTATTGCAAATGAAATTGAATGCAAATAGTATTAATAGATTAATTTTTTTTGTGCCATTTTTAAATCAGGCAAAGCGAAACAATCTGCGAAGACAGAAATTGAGAAATTGAAGTTATCCGATATGACTTGTAAAGATTTAGTGAAAGAAGCAGCACGCATAATTTACTTAGTACACGATGAATTAAAAGATAAACAGTTCGAATTAGAAATGAGTTGGGTAGGTGCACATACCAATGGAAAGCATGAACGTGTACCAGCAGATATAAAAGCAGAAGCAGAGGCTAAGGCGCGTCAAGCAATGGTAGAAGATTCGGATAGTGATACCGAAGACATGTAAATTGAAAAAGAAATAATAATAACACTACATATATTTTATATCGTAAGTCATAATTTAAACCTTTAAGTAAAAGTTTGATAAAAGGAATCGTCATTGTCAATGAGGGAGCTGAATAAAAATACCATCTTGTTTTTAAATAACATGTTTTACGTTTTTTACACAGTTTCGTTAAAACCGTTATATTATTTGTTGGAACAATTTTTAAAAAACGGAAAAAGGAAAAACTTGTTACCCGTAACCTTAATAGGTCATACCAATTATTATCAACTGCGCAGACGTTTTATCGAACGCCCTTGACAATAATCCAGCATTAACGACTATGATCTCTTTGAAGGGATTATCACGGGATTTAAAATTTTTTTTCTCAGCCAACGACGATTCGTGGACGAAAGGAATATTAATAATTACTAAATCGATTAATTTTATGTCATCAAATATCGAGTTTTTCAAGTTCACATCTTAAATTTTAACAAACGTTTATATTTTTCACTTATAATTTGTGGAAAACAGTAATCGATTGTAATCATTTTGAGATAAAAAACGAATATTTAATTTCAAGAAAATAATAATAAGAACACATTATCTTCTATTATATGTAAAAGAAAAAGAAAAAATGTATATTTTTAAATTACTCTCTAGTCGGTTAACTTAAATGTGCTTGTACTTATTGTTATAATACAATTAATGGTTTGGACCGGCGAATTTTATATGTGTACGTGAAAGATACAAACAATAATAGTCCAGGAGAGTGTAGTGGTGTGCTTCATTTCGCGCATGCTGCTTCATCATTTGGGGGTTGCTTGAAGCCAGAGTGGGTGAGTAAGAGAGAGAGAAAACGAGTGGCGCAAGTGGTGGGAGGAAAGAGGGTAGCGAACATATAAGGATAGGGTGACTTCGAAATATCCTCACTACTTTGATTAAACGCTGGCAAGTTTTCCCGCGAACTTCTCTCGTGGAAAAAAAAAATTTAACTAAATAGTGACACGTGACTTTAACGCGGCTATTTTTCTTTTGTGTTATCCTACGAGAGTGTATTATTTTTAAACAAATTACGAATCACGTTGAGCTAGCACGAGCATGTCTCCTTATTTTCGAGAAACAAATCATATGAATGTCACTGTCAATGAAGAAATAAGTGCAGGCATTTACGTGGGTGCATCTATTGCACTCGGTATCATTGGCTTCTTTGGTTTCACTCTGAACCTAATTGTGGCGATAATCATCGTCAAGGATGCTCAATCACTCTGGACTCCTGTCAATGTAATTCTTTTCAATTTGGTTGTAAGTATTTTACGCATGTTTTTTTTCTATTATTTAAGAACAGATAAAAGAAAGAAAAATTATATATAAAATATCAACCACGCGTGTAAGATCGAATTACATCAATGAACATTTAAATGTTTTTTTGTTTGTTTGTTTTTTTTTATAAAGATCGTATATTTTTATATTTAACAACTGAAAAATAAATATTATTAACAATCGATGATATTTATCTGAATGAAATTTTAAAGTATATAATATTATTCTTTCACGTTCGCAATAAATAAAATTTTCGATTTTTAATAATAACATCGATGGTGTTAAATTAAACTCTCTCTATTACATCAATCCCAGCTAAATTATCCAGTTCAGTACCACAAGGTACTCAGTGGAGAATTAAGAGTAACGTATTTTTTCCTCGAGGGGATAAAGGTTTTCAATAAGGGATATAAACTGCTGGTCGATCTTGTCCTTGCTTCCTTGCAAGCTCTTTTTTGTTAAAAAGAAAAAAATAAATGAGAATAATCGAGATGTCAGATGCAGCATCGCTTTTGTTAAATTTTTACATTGTATCAATACCAATTGAATTTTTTATCATCTTGGATATAAAAATAAAAAAGAAATTATACGTTTTGAGAACAATAAAAGCAAGGATTTAACGGAAACAAAATAACATAAAAAATATTTATTTCAAAGGTTGGAGATTTTTTAGTAGCTGCTTTGGGGAATCCTTTGGCAATGACTTCAGCGATAACTAGTGGATGGTATTGGGGCTATGACATGTGTCTATGGTAACAAAAATAAACTTTATTTATGGTACACATATATAAACGTAACAATGAATAGATTAAACGGCATTGTGTTCCGAAAGGTAAAAATCATGAATATTGCTATAGATTACTACACAATAGGAGAGATCGGCTTTGTTTAATTAATTCCAGATCATTAATGCTCGTTTATTCAGTGACATAACAAAATGAGTTTGAAATACTTTAAGTCACCACGGTATAATAACCATTTACCGTTTAATTGAATTATTTCGGCAGTTTATTTGGGAGTACTCGAGCAATTTTTATTTTCAAACTTGTTAATTTTGTTTAATTACTATGTATAATTCATTATTAATAATGATCTCGAATAATAATAATGCGATTGAGTATAGACAGCAATGAACGAACAGTAGTATATATGTACAAGTAGTTATAGAAACGATAATTACTGAAATGATTTGTGCTCGAACATATAATATACATCTCTATTGAGTTAGTTATCAAACAATTTTATTTTAAATTTGATATTTTCCATGACATATATAATATATATATATATATATTTACGTATGATCGTTCAAATAAAAATAACTTGATTTCCCCTATGAATTTTTATTTTTCGAATAAATGCTGCTCCTAAATATTTGTTCAATTACCTTTTACTAGATTTCATATTTATTTATTTATCCGTATATTTAACAATCAAAATAACATTTCAATTAAAAACTAAAATTAATAAAAATACATACGTTTATATAAGCGTACAATTAAACAAAAATTTTATTATCAGATTAAGATTGTTTAAGCATACACGTAGATTTTTATCTATCTTTTTGTTTCATTCACAATGGTTCGTCACGTTTTGGATGGACCATATTTTTTATGGATAACGAAGTTTCATGAAGAAGTGAAACTGCATCGTCGAATAGTCGAACGAACCGATGTCGCAAACTTTTCTGAAGGACGGCCGCGTCTCGTGAATTTTAAAAAACGATCCTTGCAAATTTAATAAGGCTCCTCTATTGGCGGTCACGTTTGAGTCGTGTACTGAAATGGCAACTCTCTCTCTCGCTTTTTTATTATTATTATTTTTTTTTTTAATTTCATTTAATTGCTTTTATATATATATATAAATATATATGTTACGAAATCGTAACAAACAAGAAACGAGAATAAATATATTTATCTGTTTTATACGTGTGTTTTTTTGTTAGTAACGGGTACATCATCGAACTTTCACGCGTTTATATCTAATTACAAAAGTACCTAAACACATTTATATTTGTACCTTTCTGTAATAAAACTTCTTAGGCGATGGTAATAATAAAATTTTATGAAAGGACATAAAAAAAAAAAAAGAAAGAGAAAGTAAGGTAATATCTATAGACGATCGAGAATTGAACGAAATTATTGAAGAATTTTGTATAAGTGTAGTATGTGTGTATCTGTGCGTGTATAAAATACATCGACCGATAATTATTTGTTTAAAAATTACATATCTATATATTCGAAATATTAAACAATTTCGATATGATATTTAATTAGATGAAAATTTTTTCATTATCGGAATCATCGCTGGTCAATAACATTAAAACAAATGTATTTTAGTTTAAATAATCCTAAATATTAGTAAAGTACAGTGTACTGTATTAGATTTACCTTAATTGATTGTTAATTAATCGAAAAAATGTGTATTATAGTCCAAAATCACGGATTATATGTTCGACGTAAAGTACTTTTATTAAACGTTGTTTACATGACTTTCCATAAAAAGAAATTTTATTGATTTCGAGTATTATGTACGTTATACATATGTAATCTTCGGAAAGTCATATAAACAACATTGAATAAAAGAACTTTCACAGATGACAAAAAAGCAGTCTAACGGTGGATTTTGAAGAGGACGGTGCTCCGAACATATACTCGGTGCTTTTAAACAACAATATACAGTTCCTTCGATTAATTAACAATTATTTTAATTCTTTAATAAACTGAACGTATATATAGGATCATTTTAAACACACATACGTTGTATTAAATATTACATACCTATTCACATATTTTTAATATTAAATAATTACGATTTGATATTCTATTAGACGAAAATTTTACCCTCGAAATCATCGCTGTACAGGAACGTTAAAACAATCAAAAATATTAGTAAAGTACAGTACTGTATTCGATATACCTTAAATGATTGTTAATTAATCGAAAAAAATGTATATTGTAATCTAAAAACGTTAATTTATCTTTTGATGTACCTTCCTCTTCGAAATCAAACACTTTATTTTTATTAAACATTGTTTATATGACTTTCCGTTAGAGGTAATTTTATTGATTTCGATCATTATGTACGTTATACATATACAACCTTCGAAAAGTCGTATAAACAACATTGAATAAAAGTACTATCATAGAGAACTAACGTCTCAGTCTACTGTTTGATTTCGAAGAGAATAGTACGTCAAACATATCCTCCATGATTTTGGACTATAATACACATTTTTTAGATTAATTAACAATCAATTAAGGTAAATCTAATACAGTACTTTACTCTAATAATATTTAGGATTGTTTAAATTAAAGTACATTAGTTTTAACAATAAAATATATCAAATTAAATTGTTTATTCAATATATATATAAATAGATACGTCATTTTTTTACAAATGTTCTTTGTATTATTCTTACATTAATGAATATTAAATTGATTCTGATACTAAAAAATCTTTTAAATAACAGTAACAAAGAAAGGATGACCAATTGTTAGACATGAAAAATAAAACTTTCATCTTAAACATCCCATATCAATAATTTTCAATCAGAAATCTAGTAAGCGTAACACAATGTACGATTTTAATGATCTATATATGCATATGAATCAATTAATCATTTTCCACATGATAATACAATAAGTTTCATTTCACATTATTTTTTCTTTCTATTAAACTCTTTTTTTCCATTAATTTATTTTGATGAATTACTAATAATATTTTAATGTTAAAGGTATGCCTGGTTCATGTCCACGTTGGGATTCGCTAGTATTGGTAACTTAACCGTGATGGCTGTTGAAAGATGGTTGTTAATTACCCGACCGATGAAAGCATTGTCGATTCGGTAAGTAAAATTAGTTACATTCATAAATATATATTTGATAACGTTGCCTCAACGTCGAATTAAAATTGAATATTTTTCCCCCCCATTCGTCCGATACGAAAATTAATGAGAAATTTTGTATACGCCTACCGACCAATTCGTATTTATTTTAATGATTTTCTTTTATGCCCGTGAAAAAAAGAAATCAGTATGAAAAAGAATACCTTGTAAGTTATTCGAATAACGTGAATACTTTGAGTAATTAAATATCCTTAAGGGATGAGAGGAAAAACTGTTTTTGAAACCAGGATCAACCCCATTTAAATTCTTTTCTATCAAATGAAAGAGACAATGAAAAAGATTAGTTCTTTGATACATTTTAGTCGATGTGATCAACGATAAAATTATTCTCGTTGAAAGATTTTCATGGTCTGTAATTAATAACAGATTAAAACAACATTAATTAAATCATTAATAATAAAAGAACGGGGAATAGTATGATTCTTTTATTCTTCTTTTTATTTCTTTATTTTTCTAAAATTTCAATTAAACGATAATTAAAATGAATAATTTGCACTCTGGCATACAATAATGGAATTTTTAATCGTAACGATTATTTCACTTCTCGATATTTGAGATTCACAGTGTCTTTTAATAATCAAATAAAATTGTCCAATATCTATTAATTGAATAATTTCTGAAACATACTGACCGGTTCCACATTTTACCAAGTTCAGAAAGTCAAAGAAAGGAAGTTTTAATTGGCCACGAATCCAGCTAAACTTTAATTCAATTTACGAGTAACAGCTTTGAACGAAAAAAAAAAATAAAAGAATCAGTCAGACCCTGGGTACAGAATTTTTAAAAGAGAAAAGAACAAATATCCTGTAACGTTGTACTATATACCAATTATACCTTTCATATCAATCAAATGCGTAATAAAATAATCCAAAAAAAATAATAAGAGAAAGAAAAATGGATTGCGAGACAACGTTCTTCTCTCGTTTGTTATACCCTTATATATTATTTGCTTTCGTTCTCTTTATCTATCTCATTTTGAAGAAGAATAACGTCAGTCAATTATCAGCGACCAAAGTATTGCAGTAGATACTTCGTTACTTCTCTCGGGGAAGAAATTCGTATAATAGAGTAAATAAAAGCGAATTATCTACGAACAGAACTAATCCTTTTTCTTTCCCTATTCGAGACTCTTTCCTAAGGAGTTATTTGATGCTTTTTTACGTCCTAACGAGTTTTGTATTTGGAGACTAGAGTAATAAGAATTTCTACCTCACTACGAAATAATCCTAACACCTCGTCTGTGATAAGGGAATAAGAAAGCTACGTGACTTGAAAGATAAATGAGAGCTCGTTAATAAAAAAGAGAACCAAAATTTAACAAAACAAAAACGTATATATATATATATATATAAATAAATGTAGAAAATAAAAACGTAAAATCGTAACGGTAACGAGATATATTTTATTACGAGAATTTTACGATGAAAAGTGCATTAGCGAAATCTCTCTCTCTCTCTCTCTTTCTCTCATCTAAAAGCTTTTCACAAACGGTGCATAATAAAACAATCGATTCATTGAAAATTAATCGTTTAACGCAGGCACGCTGTGTTCCTCGCTTTTGCGGTGTGGATATATGCGCTATCCTTGTCTCTACCACCCCTTTTCGGTTGGGGAAGTTACGGTCCAGAAGCTGGTAACGTATCCTGCAGCGTGTCCTGGGAAGTTCACGATTCTGCTACGAACAGCGACAGCTATATAGCATTTCTATTTACTCTCGGACTCGTCTTACCAGTTGTTATTATAGTCACAAGTTATTTCGCAATTTTAACAACCACCATAAAAGTCGAAAGAAAAGCCGGTAGGAAAATTTTATAAATAATATTTAAATAAAAGGAGAACGGAAATATTTGCACATATCCCCCGGTGTCTCTCTATTTATTTATTCATTTATTTTTGATATTTACAGGCGCCAGAGGAAGACGCGAAGCTAAAGTAACGAGAATGGTAGCACTGATGATAAGCGCATTTCTCATCGCTTGGTCACCTTATGCTGCTCTTGCACTCGCGGCACAATACTTCAACGTAAGTTCAATGAATAAGCAAATCGACGAAAGAAATGATACAAAAAAAAGAAAAAATGTAGATATGAATGTTGTCAAGGTAGAAAGATTTTTGTGTCCCAGGCGAAGCCGTCACCCTCGGTGGCTGTATTACCAGCTCTCCTAGCAAAGTCTTCCATTTGTTACAATCCTATCATTTACGCTGGATTAAATACTCAATTTCCACGGTCTTTGAAAAAGATACTTGGTATTCGTGATATTGGTGGTGCCGGCACGAATGGCAGTCAACAGACTGCTTTGACCACGTTCGTCAACAAACAAGAACAGAAACACTGAAAACGGCTAATCGGAATCCTGGATACTTTTGGATTTCGAATACATATCACTCGTGAATATTGTAACTCGGATAAGATTAATCTTATTTTTTCAAAATTTAGTACGTATGTTTATATTATATATTTCGATATATACCTGTACATGTATATATATATCTGTATGTATTACGTATATATACATATTTGGATTAACGTTTCCATCGTTTTCGTTCCGTCGATGTGTTCTTTATCTCTCTCTCTCTCTTTTTATTGTATTTTGTAATATATTTTTCAGCAACAGTTAGAATACATTTATATCTGTCTTTTATGACAGACCAATTTATGTGTGTTTTACAATGAACAATTTGTTGCAATTAATTTTACTAATTTCTCGTATATAATTATAAATATTATTAAAAAAGAAAAAAGGAAATATGAATGAACGTTCTTCATAATGAGCATATAAAAAAAACAGCAATATTAATTGTTTCTCACTCTTGTGTTTTTCAAGGGAAGTACACATTCGACACGATTATTTCTAAATGTATAGCTAATGTATATGATAAACACGTAAAAAGGATCAACCGCTAAGACTCGTTTATCCATAGGCACTATCGAGAGAAACGTGAGATGTTTTCATAATAGGAAAGGTTCCAAAAACATCGTCGAGTGCTTTTACTTTGCCAAATAACTATCGAAGATATGGACTAAATAATTTCGAATATTGCACGTTAAGAAATGTAAATTTTTGGATTGAATTTTATTTCCGAAAAAAGAAAAAGAAAAAGAAAAGAAAATCCTATTTCTCCAGTACATTGGATTTTTCATTTTTGGGTAGTGGCGTGGATTGATATTTTAAGGAGATATAAAATGTTCAAAGGAAAACCCTTTCCGACCGTTATTCGACCATTGTTGCCCGAGGATTCTGTATTTTTTTACGTAGTACTTAGAAAATGAATCTCAACCAACAACAACAACACCATTGTACGATATTTTTACCATCCTCTATTTGAAATAAAATAATTGCGCAGTAGAGAGAAGAAGAGAATCACGAAATCAATTTCACCGTCGTGCCATTTTCATTCCATCGCGATAATTCCCTGCTATTTTTTCCCGTCCTCGTCCGTCGTAAGCAAGTGTAAGCGAATAAGCAAGCAAGCAAGCAAGCCGTACGAAATGAACGATCACAAGTCGAAACACGTGCGATTATATCACACCACCATAGGAATACAGTGAAATCATAAGAAAAATGTTTACGACCGCCAACGTCGTTTTACCTTCCCTTCCCTTCCCTTCGTATACCCGAAAATCTGAAAAGGATATTTCAAGAAAAATCTACCCTTACTAATAATTTACGCAAGAATTCTTTCAGAAAAAATTTCGAGTCAAGAAGAAGAAGAAGAAGAAGAAGAAGTAAAAGAAGGGGAAGGGTCGAAAGTAAAAGAAAAAATAAATTGATTTCTTTTTTTCTTTGTCCACTCTTCCCCACATACGCACGCATATCGACGTCGTCCAAGTTTCGCTATACAATTGGCACAATCGCTTTTAGTCGTGATCGTAATATTTTATCGAACCGACGACTCGTAACGTAATCTACGTGAATTTTTTTTCTTCTTTTATTTTCTTTCCTTTTCTTTTCTTTTATCAAACGACGCGATTTGCTAAATAGAAATGAAAAATAAAACAAAATAAAAAAATTAACGAGTATCGTAACTGCGAGAATCTCGTATTACAAAAGCAACGAATGAGAGAACGAGAAGAATAAATGGCTCGAGGCTACCAACTTTCTCGTGACACGTCGAAACTTAAAGTATTAAAGACGATGGGGGAACCCAAAAATGGATATCATTTATATACCGATTTTTTATTTTTTTAGAGAAAGTGAAATTCGTTTTTTTTTTATTATTATTATTAAGGAATTACATCTACTAATGAGATAATCGAAGTGGTATTTTTCGTGAATGTTTTTTTGTAGATTTATTTTGTATTCTATTACACAATATTTGAACTTCAATCGTAGTATTTTTAATATGAAAAGAACATTTTAAATTTTAAAATTTATGACTCCTCTTTTCATGAATATTTTTGTAAATGTTTTTTGCAATGACCAATATGTCGAATCTCGTTACGAACCCGTGTGCGGGGGTATAGGGGAATATAATTTTAAGAATTCTCGTATCCCCACTATTCCTTCGCAGGCGACGGTCGTCAGTTAAACTTTTACTTTTTACGAGTTCAACTCGACTGTAATTTGAATATTGATTCGAACTTTTAAATATTAATCTTAGAATATCTCAGTAATGATTAATTTTCCAATGATACGATCTAAACAACAATAACAATAATGAAGATTTTAAAGAATAAAATAAAAATTCACCAACGATCGAATTATAATTTCGCATTAAATCAAAAAACACTTTCACTTTCTTTTCGATTAAAATAAATAAGAGATTTCCATAAATCGGAATACATGATTTTGTAATGGATACATTTTATGGAGAGATAAAATGTATTAACCTTATCCCACATAGAAATCATGAAGTGGTTAAACTTCACGCCGTAGTAAAAGAGTAAAATAGCTATTCAATCGAATGCGAGATTAGTTTTTCGCACATAACCATGACATTTGAAAACTAAAGAGTACATATGGAAAACCGGTTAGATGGAGTTGATGACACGAAATCTTTATATGTATATATGTAAAGAACTTCTTGCATAATCTCATTTCTTTAGATTTATAAGTCGATTATCGGATTTAAATTATTTTCTATAAAAAAAAATAAAAAATAAAAAAAAAAGAAACAAAAGAAAACGAAAATCCTGAAATACCTTATCAGACGATAGACATGTACATACATAATCGATCGATCGAATACGTAAAGACTTGTGAAAATTTCAAGAAAATCTTTATATACTTTAATAGACCATCATATGTACATACATAATCGATCGATTGAATACGTGTGAGACTCGTAGTGAAAATTTTCAGGATAAAATGCATACCAAAAAAAAAATATAAATAAAGAAATGAAAAAAATAAACAACGAAAGTAAAAATAAGGAAAGAAAAGAAAAGAAAAGAAAAGGGGACAAGAAAATTAGTCTCTCCTGTTCTACAAGTAAAGTACACGAAAGTAAAATTGTTTGTAGAGTAGTAAACGAAAAAGAAAAAAGAAACAATTTCAATCGCGTTACGATCGAGAAATCAACTCGAATAAACCAATACACACACAATGAAAGAAATATCCCTCATTAAAAGTTTGAGAACTTGGAAAAATACTTTCCTTATCTTTAGAGCGTAAAACAATATGATGGAGAAGGAAGTAAGGAAGTAAGTAAAGAAAAAAGGAAGGAAAGAAGGAAGGAAGGAAGAAAAGATAAATTATAAGAAATGCAAGAATGGTCATGGATAAAGTTACTTTCACGATAATTGTAATGAAACTTTACAAGTATACCAACTCGGATAACATGCAAAACTAATTCGTGTGCAAGAAATAAAGTCTCTCACAGTTTACGATCTAGCGTGGATTCATCGATCCGTACCCAATGTTTCCAACGAATTCTAATTATAATCTTTCATTTTACCACCCACGCGATTCTAACGCTAGAAGCGACGATCTTTCAACGCGATTTTCACCGTTCGCTGATCTTACACTTCTCGAGGAAAATGTTAATAACGATATTTACAAGTTTAACTTTTATCGTTCATCTCTTTCTTTCTTTCTATCTATCTATCTATTTATATATCTATCTTTCCATCTTTCATTTTCCACGAGTATATATATATATAACATATGTGTGAAGAACTTTTTCTTTCTCTCGGCTTCCTCTCTCAAAACTCTTGTATAGAAAGGTAGCAGATAAAACGAATAGAAAGTTAGACGGGGATAAAACCCTCGTCGTTCGCCTAAAACGATTCCTCGACATTGTTCTTAGTAGTAGTGTCTACGTTCCAAGAACACTCTCTTATTATTCCGAGAGGAGAAAATCGTGATTGGAAGTCTAATCATTAGACGACCGCGACATTATAATAAGATTGATATACCGATGTCAAAAATATTTCTTTCTTTTTTTTCTTTTTCTTGAAAGAAAGTCAATTATCTTGCACACGTTATATATTTATCTGTTATATGTATATATATATATACATCTTTTGATAGGATCGATAAATCGATCTTGATTATACTTCTCCGTAGACTAAACCTAATCCGATCGTCGATTAAGTCTCAAGTATTAGCTACAATTGAATCGGCTTATCCCAAGGAAGATACGAGGAGGACCCTTATTCGAAGTAGTAGCATTTGATGACAATGCGATTGGAAACATCTCGTAGCAAGGATTCAATCGTGCGAGAAATAACGGTACGACGCCATCGAAGCCAGTGAAATCTGCCCTAATTCTTTCATATTGCCGTTTCGCCTTCCGTATTCTTCTTCTTCTTCTTCTTCTTCTTCTTCCTCATCTTTACTCTCTTTCTTCCAACCAATCAACCTACTCGCACGCTCTCTCTCTCTCTTTCTTTCCCTCTATTCTGTTTTTCTCTCATTTTAATTCAGTTCATTTTATTTCTTCTAATGGGGAAGAGATACAAATCGATTAGAATTTATTTTGATATATAGTTACGAATGAATATTTTTATATCAAATCTGCATTCGTTTTCTCTAATTTATCTCAGGGAGTTAGTGGGTCGTCGAAAAATGAGATTCTCAATTTTTGTGTCCTCTTTCCGAAAAAAAAAAAAATAAAAATAAAGTAAAGGTCCCCCATTAAATCTGTTCGTGATTCCATTCGATTGGATTTCTTCATCTTACTTCAGTATCTTTCTTCCTCTCTCTCTCTCTCTTTGTTTCTTTCGTTCTTTTATTCTTTCTCACTTTCTTTTCTCTTGTCTTCTAACAAGTACAAATTTTTCCACCACCTAATGAATACAAATCAAAATTACAATTCTTAAAACAAAACATCACGTCTTCGAGATTGTGAATAAGGTAATGTTTTGGTGGGAGGCAAAACGTTCTCTCCTCTCCTCTCCTCTTTCATTCTTTCTTTCCCCCTTTTGAGCTTAGCTGATCATTAAGGCAACTGTTGGTCAGTCAAACTTTCACGCTCCACGATATTCGAACGTCCTCGTCCGGTCTCTCGTACGCTCGCGCTAATTTCCTGAGTCAAGTTCATTCGTGAAATCGACGAAAACGGGATTCCCAGTTTTAGGTATTCGTATCAAAAATTTTCTTTCGCAAGTTTATCGTTTTCACTCCGACGCGACGAATTTTTGATTTTTTATTTTTATCGATCGCACAATTTGAAAAAAATTCAAAATGGGTGAATAGAATAAATTGATAAATAAATAATAATGAGGAACATCGAAAAGGATAGTACGTAGTATCTCGTACGTTTATGTTCGTAAAGAAAAAATAATAATATTTGAACGAGGAATGAAAGAAGGGAATGGTGTCAGCCGAAAAAAGGGTGTCGGCAAACGTACGATCTTTCAGGTCATCGGTTTGTCGTCACGGTGAATGAGAAAAATCTTTGCTAGACTTAAAACGATAAGTGCCATTAGTGAAAGTCAGCGTGGGTTAAGAGTACGGAACCATCATTGGATTTTGTCAGCTGACGCTTGTCGATCAGAGAGGAGAACAAGAGAACGAGAAAGTTATACGCTTTAGAATTCGTTCCAGTGATCGACCTAAACGGATAATTAAGAAGAAGATCCTTCTTCTCTTTTTCTTTGTACATTTTTGGTTCTTATTTTGTATCTTTTTTTTTTTTTTTTGTGAAAAATTCAATAACTATATGGAAAATGAGATAAAATTTGAAGGACATTACGCATGAATAAGCGAATAACACAAAAAGGAATCCTAAAGCGATCTCTTTGAACTCGAAGAATCTTATTCCGCTTGACTGATCATCTTTCGCACGGTGAAAGGAAGATGCTGGGGCAATAAAAAGAAAAAAGAAAAGGAAAGAAAAAAAAAGGAAACGAAGGAACCGTTTATTCCTCTATGCTAAATTGTCGACATAGATATTCAAATATATATAACTTACAATTAGTTCGGTGTCATGGATGAAAACCTAGTGAGAATACCGTCTTGAATAAATAGTCAAGGTTGGATTCGAACAAAACTAACATTAGTTCCAGTATCAATCCCTTTACTGGTATATCTTTCTACCGAATAAGTTTCAATGGTTTTCAATGTAAATAAGTATTCAAATAACAAGTGGACGAATCCTTGAGATCATTTTAGAAACGGACCACGTTAGCCACATATTATGCCGAATATTTCGAATAAGAAGAGGCTGAGTTAGAAGATTGAACGGAGTACTTGAGAGATGTAAGTTGAGTCGATCCGAAAGTGAGACGTACGATCCTACCTTAAATATCTTGAAGTAGTTAAAAGATTTCATGGTGTTTCCAAAGTGACAACGCGAAGACAGTAGGTATGTTGAATCGAACGAAGACGAAGTATTTACAAGTTTAAAAAAAATAAACAAAAAAAAATAAAAGAACTCAAGTGAGATAAATCGACACATCAAAGATGAGAACGATTCTTACAATATCAACGCTCTGTTGCGTTATACAATTCGCAAATAGTTACAATATTTTATTAGCCACGATGGGTGGTACGAAATCGCATACGGTGCCGTTTATTGCACTTGGTAACGCTTTAAAATCCCGAGGTCACAATGTAACCCTCGTAAGTGCATTCTCAGGACCGGGAAATAACAACGGACTTAAAGAATTGGTACCAACGATTCTCGAATCTTACGTACACAATTACACAGCCGAGTGGGACCTCGTGGGTGCCAGATTCCGCAATGAACTTCCACTTTCGCCTTGGAACGCTATGAGATACGGTTGGGAGGCGTGCGAGGCTTTACTACAGGACGACGTTTCGGTCAGTGCTCTCAGAAAACCGGATGGAAGTCTACGCGAACGATGGAACGTTGCCGTGGTCGACGGTGCTTATCCAGAATGTCTCTTGGCAGTTTTACACGAGGAAAATGTACCTACGATTATGTTGAATACGGTATACATATATATTTATTGCTTTTTATTCAAACGTACGACTAGTAATTGATCGAATAACGCGTTATTGAAATGAATCGATTTTATCTATAGGTTGCTCTTTACACTGGTTCGATAGGACGACAAGGAAATCCATCACCATGGTCCGTGACACCATATTTTGGGAAAGTCTTAACCCAAGATATGAATTTTCTTGAGAGAGTCGTTAACGGTGCTTGCCTAATCACCCTAGAAATCATGTATTGGTATATGATCAGTGTCTACCTACAACCCACGCTTCGAAAGTACTTAGGTAACTTTCTACCCGTCCGATAACAAACTTTTTGACGTCCACGTCACTTCTCGTTGTTGCACGTCGAATAATAATACAAAAGAAAAAAGAAAAAGTTGGAGAGAAAATAATAATACTTTTTTACAGGCGAACAAATCCCCGACGTAAGACATCTGACCTCGGAAATACCGTTGACTTTACAAAACAGTCATTATAGCGTAGCCGATTCTGTACCGTATTTGGCGAACGTAGTAAATGTGGCCTGTTTACACTGCAGACCAGCAATGCAACTCAGTCCAGATTTAAATTCTTTCCTACGCCGAGGTAAAGTCGTTTAATTACCTTCTAATTTTCATAAAAAGAAAAAAAGGAAAAAAGGAAAATATCAAGCAGATCTTTACACGTTTAGTATCTACGACAAGTGTCTCAAAGTAATAACTAAAACACTTCACGATCTTGCATAACGATCATTTGAAAATATGCAAACACGAGATTCAATAAATACCTCATTAATATACAAACTTTTTGAAATTTTAAATCGCGATATATGTCGCCTCAAATTATCTTTCGTGGAAATTAGAATTGAAATATTAACCGGTATAAGAACGTTTTAAACATTATTTGATCGATAATTTATGCTAATGTGTTTCTTTTATATGAAAGTTGGAACATTGTATAAAGTTTATATCGCGTGAACGCAACTAAGATAAAATTCTATCTTTTTTTGCTTATTATAAATCGTGATTGGGAAACTTTGTCAAGTAATAATCTTTAACTGATATTACGTAGCACTTGCTACGAACAACTTGTCAAGTAAAAGAATAATTCTTACATAACGACATATTTTCTTATCGCAAAAATCTCAAGCATTTGCATATATCTCAAACAAGATAAATTTTCCTCTAATGCGCTTTCGCTTCTTCGTTAATTAATACTTAAATTGCGGAATAAAAATGTTATCGCGTACGTATTTTTATTAAATGAAAAAAAAAAAAAAAAAAAAAAAACAGAAAAGGGAAAACGAAAAGTAAGTTAAAGGTTTCCGTCAAACAGGTTTCGTCTTCGTCTCAATGGGTTCGTCCGTAAGAGCTTCCGGGATGCCAACAGCCTTGCGTGAAATTTTTGTTGCGGTATTTGCTACTTTACCTTACAACGTCGTCTGGAAATGGGAAGGAGGAAAAATAAAAGATTTACCGGTGAACGTTAGAACGGCAACTTGGTGGCCTCAACAAGAACTTCTCGGACATTCGAAACTTCGAGCTTTTGTTTCTCATGGTGGTCTTTTATCCTTACATGAGGCAGCTTATCACGGTTCACCTACTTTGGTCCTACCTGTTTTCTGTGACCACGATGGAAACGCAGCTCAAGCTGGTAAAATATTTCATTTAAACTAAATACGTCGAATTAACCCGATGGGAAATTAAATAAAACATCTTGTCGTCTTGTCTATTTCTTAACTCTATTCGAGGTATTTTTTTAAAAGTAAACAATGATATTATGTCTTCCTTAATGAAACGTAAACAATTAGAAAAACAGCTCGAGCGCATTCTCTATTCATCTATTCTGAGCTCTGGGTCATGTTAAACTACGAAGCGTAAATTGAAAGCAGAATTTCATCAGAGATTACGTCAAGTAGGACGAATAACAAGAGATAGAGAAATAGAGAAAGGAAGAGAGAGAGAGAGACAAACGTAATAAATGCAAGTTTGAGTTTAGAAACACATAAATCATACGTCGTTTTGTCTAGTTAGAATTGCGTATTACATAAACAAATGTACACGCAACATTTTCAAAAGAATGGGGAGACTATAATTAAGTTACACTTCATTCGAACGTACGAATAATTTTTTTAATACCGTTAACTCACTTTGCCCTTTCTTCTTTGTGGTTGATTTTCAGAAAAACTTGGTTACGCTTTAGTGATGGACCTGGCCACATTGTCGGTAGGAAGCCTTCGCGATGGTATACTTAAGGTTGCTACATTGCGAAACAACACTTATCGGAAGGCTGCAAAAAAACAAAGTATTTTATTACGAGATCTTCCGATTGGTCCGCGAGAGCTTGCCACCTGGTGGGTCGAACACGTTGCAAGACATGGCGAAGCCAATCACCTTAAGAGTACGACGAGGTAATTTTGAAAAATATTTGCCGAAGTGCCTGAGTAGAAAGAGAAAAATATCTAGAGGTAGGGAGAGAAAGATAGACGATGTTGCAATCGTTCACCGCTATGTTGCGAATAAAAATGACAGTAGTGGAGATTAATCGTTGCAAAACGAGCTCGTACATTTTCGATGATTAATAGCTACTTTATTCTTACATATTTTCAGGCACATGGGCGTAATACGTTATTATTCTTTGGACGTCGGTGCATTTTACACAGTAATCATCATGGTGCTGATCTACGGATTAAAACGTATATGTTGGAGGCAGATAAGGAAGCAGGGGACATTTAAAAAGAAGATAGACTGATATCGAACAATAGATACTTAAAGAAATTGAAATGTTATTTATTATGCTATAAGTACCTTACCTTAATACATAAATATATACCTTCTTCCTCTACCCTTGATTGTTAAACCATATTTAAAAATGAGAACATAAGAAAGAGAGATGGACGCGGAGGTGGAACGAATAAAGTATTTACGTTCGATCGTTGCTCATTTGTTTATCCTAATAAAAACGAACTTATGCATCTAGATTGATGAAGTTGAATAGAAAATTTATGAGTCATGGAAGAGAACGGGTTGTTTAAAACGGACGAGTCTGATAAGCGGTCGGTAAAGAAGGAATTACTTCCGGTACGAAGAAAAGAACGACCGTCGGTAAATTAAACGTCGAATGAATCAGGCCGCGCACTAGATAATAATTTGCGATCTTTCGTATATGGTTTCCGGTATTGAAAAGCCTCAAGGAATGCAGTTGTAATATGCACATAGTTCGTTTGTGTTAGTTTCATTACAACTACGACTGATAATAATCGTAGATCGTGATAATAAAGATTTGAAAATTACAAGTACAAGAAGAATCTACGGCTTGAATATGTAAATATTTATCTCCGGTTAGAAAGGTTTTTTTTGAAAGTTTTTGTTATATTGTATCATCAAGTTCTAAGATCCATTAAATCATGTCATTTTCCACATAATTTAAGTTAATTATAGGTTCATAGGAGAAAGATAATCTTCATGAACAATAGAAATGCATAAAAGAGAATCAAGGCAAAAAAAAGTACAAAATGTAAATATAAATAAACGAAGGTGATTCTCTTTCTCGAAAGAGAAAAGCCGGTGCCCCGAGAGACGTTATAGGTTAACCTTGAGGCTCATCACAAAGCACATGCATGATTCGAAATTAACCGTCAGAAACGTTCGAGAGGTTCAACAGGAAACATCTCGGTAGTTTATCAAAAGCTTACGGCAATCTACGGCTTGGACACTTTATCAAAGGAAGAAAGAGAGAGATTGTTTAGACTTCATATACATTAAGGCAGAAAAAAAAGGGAAGCCCATGCAGCAAAAAGAAAAAAAAACGAGGCAGGAAAATAAGGGAGCCGAGGTAAGAAAGAAATTCGTTACGGAAACAGGATCGTAGATACTTCAGGTGCCATTACGTACGTTATCTAATATCGAACGAATCCAAAATATTTCTTCTCACGTTTACCATAGAAATACGTACGTAAAATAATCGATTATCTTTTTTTCCAAACCGATATACAAGACAAATAATTAAACGAGATTAGATAATAATGAAAGGGTAATAATGAAAAGGAGTAGGGCGACGCGATTGCACAAGTACGGTACATAATTAGTTAAGGGCTACACACGAGTGGCGGCGCATATGTCGAATTCCTAAATAAAAGAACAAGAGAAAAAGAGAGAGATAGGGTGGGGACGGAGACAGAAAGAAAGAAAGAGAGAGAGGAAGAAAGAAAGAAAGAAAGAAAAATAGAAAGAGATAGAGAAAAGCCACGAGGGCCTACCGGTGGACGTTTTTGGTAGAACGTATCGCAAATCTCGCATTGTCGTTTCAAAATCGTTCTCGTAGTCGTTGACGTTTACTAATCGTTCCACGTCTTCTGGCGTTAAAAACAACACAACAACAACAACAACATCAAAATAAAAACTTAAACAAAGGAAAGAAAGAGAAAGCGAAAAAGGAGAGGAGAAATAAAAAGAAAAAGATTCTAAGTGCGTGAATGCGTACGTGCGTGTATAAATCGCGTCGGTCTGTCTGTGGGCCGCGCTGGCTCCGATCATGTTCGACGATCAGTACCAGCTGACTCGTTCGTCGGCACACAACGTGTTTAGACGACTATGCGTCGTCGTTCGTTCCAACGATTCCAACGTCAATAATTTAAACAACGATAACAAGGTGGGAAAAAAAAGAAGGGGAAGGAGAAGAAGAGGAAGAGGAAAAAGATAATCGTAACCGAAGTGGGGGGGAAAAAATTTGAAGGAATAACCAAAGGAAAATAGAGTTTTTCTATATAACTATTGTCCTACGACATTTCGTTGTGCCGCCGCCGCCACCGTCGTTGCTTCCTCCTCGTAACTTTGCTAGCGTGCGCGCGCGCGCGCGCGTACACACACGCCCTCCCTGCCTTTTCCTCCTCCCTTCGTTTCTCGCGTTCTCCCCCGTCAACCACCATCCCTCCTACCAACCTTCCTTCCTTCCTTCCTTCCTTCCCCCACTCTTTCTCTCTCTCTCTCTCTCTCTCTTACACACACTCTCTTTTCCGATCGTACAATGCATATAGTGCAACGCGAACTACTTAAACGCGCTCTTCGTAACAGAGCCATAGACAAAGTATCCTAGTCACGATCATTATAATATCGTGAAATTCGTGTTTCTTTTGTTACGTCTATATGTGCGAAGAGAGGTGGTGTGTTTTGTTCCTTGTGCGTGGCGTATCAAATCTCTCTCACTTTATTTCTTTTATACAAGGCAGAGAGAGAGGGAGAGATAGGATAGATAAAGTTTGTGCCGCTGTCCCCCTGTGTGTGTGATGAATATGTGTGTAATACGTTATTATACACGTTGGCATATACACATCTAACGTGTGTATTCCCTTTATTCGCGTGTTGTGTTCGATATACGACGCGTATCCTCTCAGAATAACCACGTGGGTTTTACGATGCTACTACTGCTCGAAGCTAATGCTGCAACGAAGAAGACTGGAAATCATTTTATCAAGGATATACTTCTTAAAACTAATCCTACCGTCCTAATGTTTTCAAAGATGACGACAACAACGACGACGATGATGACGACGAGAACGACGGCAACGACGGCAACGACAACGACCTCCGAGTTAGAGCAACGTAGTACTGCGACAAGGATGGAGACAGGTAAAATCGATAACTGATCTTAACACAATTTTTATTATTAATTACAATCTAATGGGTGAGACAGAGAAAGAAGAAAAATAGAGAGAGGAAAAGAAAGGAATACGTGCTAAGAGACACGTGGTGAAAAAAGACGCTGTTTCTGTCTCTCTTTCTCTTTTGTTCGTTTTTATATATATATATATATATATATATATATATATTTTTTTTTTACTCTCTTTTTGTCTGTTTGCTTGACTACCTATCTATCTCCTTCTGTTTGTCAGTTAGTCAGTCAGTCAATCAGTCAGTCTGTCTGTTTGTCTATCTGTCTGACTGACTGACTCTCTCTTATGTTAGTCGAATTTTGCGTCGTAAGAATAGCAGGGTAGGTAGTGCGCGTTAGAACGTCGACGTCCGGACGCGATCGATCCGTTTTCTCTCTCGTACGGTTACGGTCGTAATACGTCGTCGTATCTACTACACGACACACAACGTTCGTGCAGTTCAAACGAGAAAGAAGGAAGGAAGGATTTGCCACGCGTTACATATACAAAAAAAATTAACACTTTTATATATACACGTATATTTATATATTTATTACATATATTATACATATATCACATATACTCGCGCATACACCCACACCAACTCACTCACTCACACACACATCTCTATATATATTCATCGTAACTTTCGTTTCGTGTATTTACAAATATTTCTCGTTTCGTCGTCGGTCTATCTTGTTGGTTCGATAAGAGAGAGAATTTAACGTTAAATAAAGATAATATTCGTGAGAAATATTAGATAGATAGAGAGAGAGAGAGAGAGAGAGAAAGAACGGATCAGGGGAGAAGAAGAATATTATTAATACAATAATATTATATTATTATATTTTTTTTTATAAATTAAGTTACGTCAAAAAAAAAATAGAAATATAAGAAGAAGATAAAGAAGAATGAAATAAAAAAAAGAAAAAGAAAAATAAAGCGAAGGCAGTTGGTGGAACGTCGTGTGTTTCTGAGAAATTTACCGAGGTCTTCGGCATTTAGATCAGTAAGGCATTTTTGTAACAAGCCACTGTCGCCGCCACTACTACTCCATCTCCACCCTACCCCACCCTACTACCACCCCGCCACCGCCACCACCACGCCGTCGCCGTCGCCGTCACTGCTATCGAACGTTTACGCGCGTTGTGTCCACCGAGTGCGTTTTTACCCTCTGGCTCTGTGTGACGTAATCCATTCAAGCTTACTACGCAATACGAAACGTGGCCGGTCGTACCCCACTACCCCCCCTCTCCATTCGACTCTTTATCTCTCTCCTATCATCGCGTCTCTCCTTCCATCTCTTCTCTCTCTCTCTCTATCTCTTTCCTTCCTTTCTTTCTTTATACAGTCCCTGAATTATAACGTTTGTATTTATCTTTTTATTTTTTTTCCTTTCATTTTTCCTTTTCATTTATTTTTTCTTTCTCTTTTTCTCTCTCTCTCTCTCTCTCTCTCTCTCTCTCTCTCTCTCTTTCAATCCTATTTATTCAAATCTTTATTCGAGTCTCTCTCTCTGCCCCCCCCCATATCCTCTCTGTTTCTTTCTTTATTTCTTTTATTTTTCCTGAGAAAGTTTCTTAATTATAGTGTTTAGATTTTGTTTCCTTCGTGTTTTCTACTCACCGCAATACGTCATTCGAAAAATTCGAAGAAAGCCTTCGAGTTTCCCTCTACGAGTTTATTCTCTTCTCTCCCTCTTTGTCCCTCCCCAAACCCTCTCCACGGATCTTCTTCATGGTCGCGTCGTTGCCTCCGTCGTAGTAGTCGTCGTCGTCGTCGTCGTCATCACCACCGTCGTCTTCTCTTATGCATCGGTGGAAACATGAATCGACGAGTGGCTGGAACGTTGACTCGTGTTTTCGAATAGGGTAACGTGCACTCTTGTCTATTCATCTTTTTCCCCTCCCTTTCTCATTTTTCATTCTCTATCTTTCTCCTTCTCCTTCTCCCTAACCGCCGCTGCACCCCCCCCTCCTCCCTCTCTGTCTCTTTTACTGTAAATATATATGTACGTCGACTGAAAGAAGCTTTCGAAAGGCACGCGCTTGTGTTCACTCACGTTCCTTTATCTTTATCCTTCTCTTTCTCTCTTTTTTTACTCCCCGTCTCTTCTTCCGTTTTTTCTTATCGATAATACAGACCCCTCGTCGTTGACGTTGTAAAAGAGAGAGAAGAACAAAGTAATGTTTAGAAAAAGAAAAATAAAAAAGAAATCAAGGTATAATTAAAGTTGTGAAGAGTTTTGATAATAACTACTTTATTTATCTCTTTCAATTTTAGTTAAGAAGATATGTTCCTTTCCCGTAGAAAAATAATGTCTCTAGCACACACACACACGCACACACACGCATACATTTATATTTATAGATATCCTCTAAGTTTTTTCTTTCTCTCTCTCTCTCACTCACTCATTCACTCGTGTATTTGGAACTTATGGTGCATACGGGTATATTATGGGTGACGGGATCGAGTCAAGGTGTGTGTGTGTGTATGTTATGCGCGCGCATACTCACACACATATACACGCGTGTGCACACAGGTCGCTAGACTTATATCTCTACCTCTATCTATCCTTCTCTCTCTTCTCGAAATAACTGGCATTCCATAGCGAAGTACGCATACAACAACCTGTTCGAAGGTAGAACTAGTAAGTAAATGAGCGACGTGTTGTCTCCTGTAAACCACTTCATTCTCTTCTCTCTCTTTTATATATATGTTATGTATATATAGTTTATATATTTAGTTAGCCGAGAAATTCGTGCCGATTAAAATATCTTAAATATGTAATAAATTTTTCTCAAAAAAAAAAAAAAAAAAAAATGGTACGATCTCTTTTACGTGCAATCTAATGTATTATACACCCCCATTAAATTACCCAAAACATTCTTGCCGATTTTCATCAAAATTGTTGTACGTGTATATTTCAAATAAAAATATTAATTGAGTTATATTCAATGGGGGGAGGCTTGGTTGGTGGTGGTGGTGGTTCATCAAAAATTTTGGCGATCTTAGGTTTGTGAAAAAATATTCGAGTCGAATTGAAGATAGATTTATTTACGTCGTTTGTTCTCCGATTACGTTGGTTAATTAAGATCCTACCATATATTTATAAATCTGCACCAATTTTCCGGTCAATGACTTAACGGTTGTACGTATTTTTGCTTTGAAAAATCGTTGCCGATTTGAGAGAGAAGAAATATTGTATTTATTTAAAGAAAAAGAATATTAATCGAATATGTATTTATAAATTGGCACGAATTTACTGGGCGCAACCCAATGTATCACACGTACACGCGTATTTTTTATTTGTATTTCTTTCCCCATGAGGATTTAACCTTCGCTGAAGTGCTCCCTTTCTACGTCGCAACTTTTTTCCTTTATTTATCTTACTCTTTTTCTCTAACACACTATTTCTACGAGATACGAACTTGGAGGTGGAGGAGGAGGAGGGGGGTGGAGAGAGAGAGAGAGGAATCATCGCAAAAGCACGCGATCTAACGCGTCTTTTTTTTCCAGTTCATGCAATAAATATATAAATTAATTCTTAATTCTCGCGCATCCATCCTATAATGCGAGAGAAATATAGAAAGAAGATACTCGATTAGCAAAAGCAACACAGCAGGCAAAACCGTTACGTAAATCAAGTAAAGTACGTTCTATTTGTTATGACCAATGACAACGTTCAAAATGTGTCTACGTATTAATATTTCTCTTTAAAACATCTATGTATATATCCGCGTGTGTTTAAATCAAAACTTCAAATTTAGATATATATCTGTCTATATCATCTTCTCTCTCTCTCTCTTTTTCTTTGAGTAACCTTTGAACTAGTTTTCAATCAATCGTTAACAGCTACAATTACCAACTACGTTACGAAAGAATTTGTTAAATCTCATGAAAGATCGTTATCATTGTCACTCACAAATGTTTATTTCTTAGTGATACAGTTTAACACAGATAAATAGATAAATAGATAAATTCAAGAATACCCGTATATTTATATCTATGTTTTGTTCGTTTTGGTATCTAACGCGTAGTAAAATATATAGGTTTATTTCATTGAAAAACGTGTATCTCATTAACTTGATTACGTTCAACCTTCGGAGTCTTGTTCTTATTTGTTCTTTTGCAGACATAGTGTCGTTTATCAGCTAGAACGAATTCTATTAGTAGAGTGTAATTAGTAAGTTAGTAGTAGTAGTAGTAGTAGTCGTAGGAGTTAGTCAAAATATTGGCATGCTAAAAAGTTATGTGGGACATTAGTTGCTATTGATGCGTCATCATCTAGCCGGGCCTAAAGCCGAAAATTATCGCTCACTTCGCGGGTACGGAGTCACGTTATTTATGTATGTATGTGTCTATCTATCTATCTATTTATCTAGCAATCTAGCTAGCTAGCTAGCTAACAATCTAGCTAGCTAGCTAACGTAAGGTATTTACGTAAACGTCGGTTTTAAATCGTCATCTTCTTCTTCTTCTTCTTCTTCTTCTTCTATTCTTCGAAGAAATACTCTTCTACGATTCCGTGTGAGTAAACGATCGTTTCTTTCTCATTAACTACGATCCGTCTTGGTTATTAGCTAGCTCTGGTAGTTACATACGCAATGGACGAAAGAAGGAGGTTGGATAGAATGGGATAGGGTGGGCTTGGATGTTGGGGGGGGCAGGGGAGGGGGGGAGTCATTGTGGACGGGCAATATATCCTAAGGGATGTTCGAGGAGAGGATATTGCGTGTCGTTATTTGCGGACCGGTTGTGTCTCTCTCTTTCTCTCTCTCTTTTTCTCTCTTTTTTTTTGTTCTTTCTTTCCTTTCTTCCTTCTCACAGCGCAGTATGTTTCTTATTTCGTTTCACGTTGCGCGTGTTTTCACTTGGCGATATATGTCGGTAGGTGGTCAAAAGGCATTCTCGTAAAACGCCCGGGAGAAAGTGTAATTAACAATTAAATGATATTACGAGAGACACACGCCGTTAGTTAGATTTTATTGAAATAATATTATATTTCTCGATTGATATCATTTGGGTCAGTATCTTTTCTTTTTTTTTCTCTTCTTTTTTTCTCTGTTTTTCTTTTTTTTTTCTTATTTCTCAAAACTTATACTATATTATAATACGTGTGTAATCCTGACGCAACTTTGAACTTATTTTAAACGCCGTAGGGAATCTTATTATTCACGCCGAATAAAATATATTCGTATATATACCGATCGCGCACAACGTCAATTTAAAAAACATACACCGGACTCGATGAATAAATAAAATGTATACCCTACTACCACTCTTTATTCGCACGTGATTAAAAAGAATGATCGATTCTCTCTAATGTAGAAAAAAGAAAAAAAAAAGAAAAAAATAAAAAAAAAAACAGAAAATAAATAAAAAGAAACACTCAGAAGAAGGAAGAATGAAGAGTGAGACTTGTTTTTGAAGAGAATGAATCGTTTCCGATGAATCGATAGTATTCAAGTAGTTGCTCGTTTACTCATTCGGGTCGCCGGCCTTTAAACATTAATTTCAAATGTAAATGAATGTACGCGTATGATAGGAGAAAGAGAGAAGGAGTAGGAGGAGTATAAAGAGGTGGAAAAGGAGGAGTAGGAGGAGTAGGTGGTGAAGAGGAGGAAGAGGAGGAGGAGGAGGATCAATACAGCTCACAGGAAGTTAATATAAGAAGTCAGACAGAGTATCCTTGTTGTATAGTTCGAAGTCGATAAAAGTTTTGTCTCGCGATCGATCGCTATGGTGGTGGTGGTGCCGGTGACCCTTTGAAAGTGACGTCACAACCGGCTGCCAAATTTTCTCACGTATAAATGCGAGACGTCGTAATTCGTACGACAAAGGAACCAAGCAAATTACGTCGCAGTTGACAAAAATTATTCCGTATAGTAATTCCCCCTACCACTACCCTATAGAGAGTAGCCGTATCATATGCGTACGTCGTATTAAAATGTAAATCGAATCTGCTCTTGTGTTTTTATTTTCTTTTAAATAACCTTACGGTTTCTTTTTAAATGTCCGACGCCATTTTTAAATCCACCAACGATATATAAAGTATTATATATACGATATTTAAACATTATCGGCTTGTTTAGAAAGTTTGATAATTTAAATGTCGCGTTTGTATAGTTTAAGGATCCATTACGATGATCATTTAAAAAATTTTACGACGTTAACCAACATACTACTACTACTACTACTACTATTACGGGCACGATAGAACAGAAATCTGACGTAACCATTTACTTTAACTAAGTCACGTATACAGTCACGATATATATATATATACATATATATATATATATTCGTTGTTTACGCGGAAAACTTTGCCCGCTGTCGTCATTCTCGTCGACGTCATCGACACGCGTTCAAAGCAACGTTTTCTATGTCTTCATTTCACATTAGAAAAGCATGCTGTGATTCGAAGAAAAGAGAGAGAGAGAGAGAGAGAAAAAGAAACATCATCCAAAAGTCCAGTCACAATTCGTCTTATTATCGAGGAAAAATTTTAAATTTGATTTCGAGAAAACGATCAATAATAATCTCTTTGTTTTTTCCATTAGCATTTGTTGATGGATCCACTTACTTGTCGGACCAGTGTTTATGGTTAGATTGGTTCGAAGGTAGAATCAACCAAAAAAATAAACAAGATAATAAAAGAATACTCGAATTGCGCAATACTGAGAAATGAGGGAAAGAGAGAAAAGAACAAGAGAAGGGGGAGAATGGGGAGAAGGAGGGAGGTTCTCCATTTGCGAATATACTAGCGACGTTAACACGACTTCAATATACACTCTCTTTTCCTTCCTTCTTCCATGTCCGCCGTCGTCCTCGTGTAAACACGGCCACAGTAATATCGTGCTTTCGACGTAGAAAAGAAGAGAGAAGAGAAGAAACCCACATTGGATGAAAGAGAAACGTAGGAAGCAATATAAACGTACACACACATATATATATATAGAATACATACATACATAGAACGGGAGTAAATTCGATTTAATTCGAATTACCGCCAATTTGATCGATCGTTCAGTCTTTTATTCTTTCATTTTCTACTCTTCGTAGAATTAAGTGTAAGTAAACTCGGCATGATGGGGCCGTAGCAATTGCCAATGTTCACATCGGGGATATTGACGATTATTTTTATTATTATTGTTATTACTATTATTACTGTTATACTAGTATTATTATTATTATTATTATTATTATTATTATTATTATTATTATTATTATTATTATTATTATTGCTAGATATTTGCGATCGTTATCGTTCACCAACGCAGTCAAAAGTAGTCGATTAAATCGTATTTATTTTATTACTGTTTGCTTTTATTGATACTTCAACTACGCCGTTATTTTCAAATACCTACCCATCGTTTACTTTATAACCGAAGGTTTTCATGAACATTTTTCGAAGTACTAACCAATATTCTTCACGGTGACAGATGTATAATAAAACAACGTTTTAACCCTTGCAACGTTAATACTTTCTTCGAGACTTGTCTGTCTGTCTGTCTGTCTGCTGTGTGCGTGTGTGTGTGTGTGTGTGTGTGTGTGTGTGTCTATCCGTTCGTCCGTCCGTCTGTCCGTCCGTCCGTTCCGTTTCGTTTCGTTCCGTTCCTTGCACCTGTTTTATTTTAAGAACGAATGCAGCACGCTTATACTGCTGTGTCGTTCTCGTTAACGACGAGACTCCTCGGCACTTTCCTTTCATCTTTCGAGGTACGTATGCGCCGCAATATCAATCCTCTTAAATATTTCGACGAGAGAAAATGTAAGCCCACCTTCTCACCACCTTTTCGTCATCATTATCATTATCATCATCGTCGTCGTCGTTGTCATCGTCGTCGTCGTCGTCGTCGTCGTCATCGTCATTGTCCCAACCAATGTATTTTAGCGATATATTATCCTTCCTCTTATTTTGCATCTTTTCGCGTACACTTACACACGCGCACAGACACAAGTTTCACATATCAATTTCTAATCGTTTCAATTATCTCTGCTCGAGTTACCCGAAAATTGACAAATATTATGGAATAATTTTAACACAAATTTATTATTTTTTTATCTTATTATCTTTCTTTGTCGTAATAGTTGCGTTGTATTAGAAGGAGAAATCTCCGTTCGGTGGTGCTCTTCGGTAAGGAAGAAAAAGAAAAAGAAAAAAATGGACAAAAGGTAACTCGTAAAACGGCAGGACATCGAACGCCTTGCTGCGGATGCTGTGAGATCTTAAAGGAACAACGTGTGCGTGGGCGAGGATGATGAGTGTGGGTTTAAAAAATGCGTCCAGGCTTCCTGGAAATATTTTCTCACGGTTTTGCTCCGCACGTATCATTCTTTAAAAGAGGAGGGTATAGACTTGTGCTAGTTTTTTTTTTTCTTTTTTCCTTTTATTTTCTTTTTAAAGCTCTTTATACCTTATTCTTCGTTATAACGAGAGATTTGTTAGAACTACGTCTAAAGTTCGATTTTTTTACCTGATATTTTTGTAAAATGTATATTTACGCGTGAACAGGTATCTTATAAAAAATGTATCTTTTACGAAATGATAATTCATTTCGGATAAGTGAAAAAAGAACAGCTCGTTATTTAAAGTATTTTAAAGATACATTTAACATTATTGTTTAATTTAATCGCATTTAAAAAATGAGATCTCGATAAAATGATATATGATTCTTGTTCATTAACTATATTAAAAAAAAAAAATAAAAAAGAAAGTTATATCATAAACTTTACGTAGATTAATATATATATATATATATAGAAAATTGAAAGTTGCAAAACTTGATTTTACTTTATTAAATATATAACTGGAAAGAAATAGTAGGTGTGTTGTGTACCACTCGACACGTGACTCCTTTGACTCCCTCTAACATAATTTGTCTTGCTTTAATTTCTATCTAAAAAATAAATATCATAAGTCTCGTTAAAATTGCAAACGCTTTTTGCAAAATACTTCGCCGAACTAATTATTTTTTTTATTTTCTATATTATACTCCCACACATTTTCGAAATAAACATAGTTAAAAAAAAAAAAAAACACAAAACGGCTTTGTTGAGTAATAAAGTTTAATGATACACCCGATAAATAGAAAGGAGCAGCATATGTATGATAGAATATGTAACTAATATAATATATTAACCAATCGTTAGGTGTTACAATTAATTCGGTACCAACTTGATATTCAATTATTTATATACAAATCTGGTTTGGTAATAATAATTGCTAGCCATTTTATAAACAAATTATTATCGAATATAATGGGGGAGATTATTTTGACGAATAACGAATGTGTGTATAATTATTTTATAAATAAGTACTATACCGTGTGTTAAAAGGGTACCGCATTAATTGTTAAACCTAATATGTTGAATAATCGTAAGTTCATTTTACAAATGGATAAATACGAAGGACAACGAACCTGACTTTATCGTTCGGATCGATTTGTCTTTATCGCAAGGATCGATTATTCAGCGTTGTATATTCGATACGCGAACGTGCACGTGACAATCGTATCTTTTAGCATCGTCTTTCTTTCACGTATACTATTCGATACGTTTGAAAAGAAGGAAGGAAAGGAAAAAAGAAAAAAGGTGAAAAAAGAAAAAAAAGAGGAAAAAGCAAACTCGACACAAGTTAGCAACGAAGGTTGCGTCTGAGTTACAAATAACGCGGAACGGTTAATTATTTGCAAGCTGTCACTGAGCAAGCAAGTTACGCCAACAGTGTAATATTGGTGCACGTATACATTTTTTTAGTTTATTTTTATTTCTTTATTTCATTTTATTCTTTTATACGAGAATTGACGAGATAAAGTAATTATTAACTGGAGTAAAAATAAAAAAAAAAGAACTTATGTTTGAGTATAGAACCGATAAAAAACATTTATATTTTTTTTTTTTTTTTTATTGTACGTTTAGTGGTGTCGCATAAAAGCGAGGAAATGTGTGAATAGATAAATACATGTTTTTAAAGGTGCGTGAATAAATATTTATGCTAGTATTAAATTACGAAATATAATAAAAAATAATCTGTATACCTAAGTGTAATTACGTAGATATGCGCGTGTGAGTATTAGCATATAAAAATGTATAAATATAAATGAGAAAGAGAGCGAGTAGGCGTCGAGGGGTGAGGGGGTGGAGAGGGGGACGGGAGGAGCGAGGAAATGGAAAGAATTTCTTTTTTAGATTATCTGGATTTATTTTGTATTTTTGCGAAAATCATTACCGGAAACGATGCGTTTTAATAAAACGAAGAAAAATAAAACGTTTCACGTGTAATCGTTATTGACATCGTGCCATTATCTAAACGAATGACGTTTATGTGCGTATATCTATATAAGTATGCATATATGCACATACTTATTAATTCTTCGTAAATCGATTAAAACGGTGTCGGTTTAAAAACGTGATCATGTTTAAATGTAATCGACCCACGAGAATTCCGATTTGTTTCTTGGAATATGAATATACGTATATACTTTTAAGCGTAAACACGCGTATCAAATATATAATATATATATATATATATATATATATATGTGCATATGTATAAATATAAATTACTCGGTTATATCAGTGCAAGCTAATAATAATCTCATTTATTATTTGTGTAAATTCTTTTCAAAATTGACTTAGTTTGAAAATTTCGCATGTACGCGTGTTGCGTATTACTCACAATACGTTCGTTAAATTCTTCATACGCGCGTGTATAAAAAAAAAAATAACTTCCTATTCATCCGAATCGTTTTTCAAATAAAACGAGGAAGTCAAACGAAAAAGTAAACATTTGGGTTGGTCGTATCGTTCGAAACGTCACGATCCATTCAAAAGCTTGCAATCGTTTGTATGCGTAGTATCACGCGCATGCAAATGTAATATACGTTCTATTTTTAATCGACTTTCCAACACTACCTCTAACCACGTATCTTACCGTTTATAAAGTTCAAGGATTTTCTTTTTTAAAAAAATAATACGCAATTGATAAAAATTACGTTTTACAAGACTCCATTTGAATTTCTTTAACCTTCTGATAGTTGTGCTATTTTCGTTTAGTAATTCTCAGTACAAAACTAAGAACTATAACTACTACTAGAAACTACTCGAGCATTGGATATCACTGGACACCCACCTTGAATCTTGTCAATGCTGAGTGTTATAATAATAATAATAATAGATTGCAGTGGCATATAATAAGTAAAAAAAAAAAAAAATAGTAAGACTTGACTTGATTTGTTTTTTATTTGGTTGGTTGACATTAGAAGGATTTATAACAGGAGTACTTAAATTTTTGTCTTTACGAATAGCCAATTGAAAAGCGATAACTAAACAAATGATTAAAATGCCGCAAGTTGAGTATAGCTGGTTTATAAGATAGTATGCATACGTGTATGTATGTCTGTATGTGTGTATAAGCGATAAGAGAAAAAGAGAATATTTCGAGTTGGACGAATGTGACGACGATGTCAGACCCCTCCCCCTTCGCCCCATCACCCGTTTAGGTAGAAGAACAAACAAATTCTATTCAAGATTTGTTTTTTGTCGAGTGAATCTGGACCGGATATGAATAAAGATCGAAATTTCTTTAAATATGTGTGAAAGCGAGGAGAATGATAATATATCGTTAAGAAATAAAAGCAATTTTTGTTCAAGATATCGGCATCGTTAGAATAATTTAGAATAAAATTAGAGAAAAGTTATAATAATTTATTTGTATTTTAAAGTGATTTATTATTAAGTATAAACGAATGGACAAATTCTATTGAATTTTCGACCTATTTCCGTATCGAAAATTTGCATATTCTTTACCTGCATTAACGTTAAAAGTACTGTGGAAAAGGAGGCTCCGATAACTCGGAAGTCTTTTGAATAAATTCAGCGGAAGCCGCTCGTCGACTCTATCGCGAGATTACTCCCGGCTAATCGTTAATTCGTGCTCCGATAGAAAGCGTGAAATTGACTGAATGGAAAGTCATCGTAAAGAGCTCTCTTTTACTGGGTGTATATATATATATGTCTACATATATAATATGGTGTTCTATGCACCGAGAATGAATTGAGAAGTGTATTTCGCAAAGACAATTGGATTTGAGAATATTTTCATTTTATTTTGTTTAATTCTAAATTCTCTTTAATCCTCACCACTTTAATACCCACCCCTCGCCGCAGAATAAAATCTATAAGCTAGATAACGTTCATTAATAATTTAAACGTTTTTATTTATTTCATAAGCAAAAATATTGGCGAGTAATTATAATACGAACAAGGTTGCATCAGTTCAGTGACAGATTGTGTTATCGCATGATGACGTGTTATTATAAATGCTAGTTAAAAATATTTTCAAAATACTGACCTTATATGTATATATATATGTAAAAGCATAGTAGTATTGAAATGATTCAAAAAACAGAGAAAGAGAAGAAAAAAATGATGATAGGCCCGTTTAACAGTTAATATCGAGTGTATGACCCCCCTATATAGTTTCGATTGAGAGTTGTTTGGTAATGCGTAAAGTTTCGGTTGTACGAGCACGAACCTAAATCCAGCCACTTATCGTCCGTTATCATTATAGTTCGTTCGAAATAATGAATGGGTAGATTCCTCGATGTGTTCTTGTATTTTTACGTTAGCGTTCGCATGATTTCGTTTTCTGATAAAAGAGAGGCGGCGGCACGTGCTTCTCTCTCTCTCTCTCTCTCTCTTTCTCTCTCTTATAACTTTCTTCCCTCCAGCGAGATAAATGTTTCTCTTTCAAAGGATCACGCGCATAACACCACAAACTGTAGTTTGCCTTTCGATACTATCTTTTTCCGAGTTCATTAATCATATACACCTTAGAAAGTAAACGTGCCGCGGTATTTAGCAGTTATTTCTTTGAGATCTATAGGCGTTTGTTATTTGATTCATCGATCGAACGAATCTAAACTAACAAAAATCTAATGATAAAATTGATAACATTGCTTTTCAACTTTACTTCGATGACACTTGTAACGTAATTCGCGTTTCGCGATGTTAGACCAATTCTCTTCGTTATTATCTATCGAATATCCGTGAATATCGTAGAATTAACGAAATACTTTAAAGATCGGAGGGTTTGATCGTTAGATTAGGAACTGATTTAATCAAGCACGCATTAAACGCGTGTTTTTTACATTTCCAGACATTAAACGACACATCTACTTGATATATCTAACTTGTTTTATTTACTCGTGTCACTGCATTCCTCCTTGATATTTCTTATAATCTGATAATCCTTCAAACTCGTTTAAACACATCGAGTGCAAAATAAAAGCAATCAAATTGGAAATAACATTTCGAGTTTTGCGAATATTAAAAATAAAATTGTCGGCAAATTCTCTTTCCTAGAAAACGGCGACAAGTATTTGCAAGAAGATTTGCATTAGACCGGTTATTGCCACCCGTACTATCTCCTCGGACACTTAGGATTTAACTGTTTTATGTTTTTAACGTCTAGTTCAGCTTCGTATTACAAGAAATATATACAAACACACGTACACACATATATATATATATATATATATACGTCATCATTTTCCATGATGTTAAGAATTACGAGGGACTCTTACGAGGATCGCTATCATAAATTCAATCCGTTTATCTTGTTTAAGAACGTTGCTCTTTTGAGTTCAGCGCCTGGATTTGTGTCACATTTGCTTGAATAATAATATTATTATTATTATTATTATTATTTTTATTATTATTAATTTATATGAAGAACTTCGTAATGTTCGCGTGTGACAACGTGTGTGGTTTACTTTGTTAAGGTCTAGACAGAAATAATTCAATTTGGAATAACGTTAAATTAACTATAGAGCTTTTAACTAAATATATATGTTCTTGTACATATAAATTCTCGATCGTTTGGCCTTCATTCGCATCCAGCTTTCACCGAGGCTCATTTCGAGAGCAATTAACGATACGACGCTTTACCGGGAAGTGATGTATAATAAATTACGTTATAACGCACGTGAAAGATTAATCCACAGGTGTTAAACCATTTGATTACGTTGCTTTTGCTACCGAAGAGCTATCGGCACTTTGTTAATGAAATTATTTACATGTTTTCAAATGTGAACGCTTGCCTGTTCGCTTTGCGAAAATAAAAATGAAAATATGTTTCGATATTAAAGCATAACACGTTTATTTTTGTTATATTTTTCAGATGAATAAATCGTTAGTGCAAGTGCGATAATGAGGTCAAAAAAGTACTTCATCTTCAATAAGAAGCTTCTTTAAAAAAGTGCATTCGAATACGAGCGAAAGAAAATAGTGGAATAATATCGAATAAATTGTTCGACGTAGTAGTATTGTTGTCGCGTTGTATGTTCGGTGCCAAGAAGAGAGAGAGGGAGAGAGGAGGGGTACTTGAAATTTAGAAAAAAAGGGTTGGATGTTGCTTACGAGATCTCTGCGGTCCTATCGGAGTAGATTTGCACCGGTAGAAGTTGTAGATAGACACCTTCTAGCGAAAGAACGATTAGTCGTCCACGACGATAGGAGGAGGAGGAAGAAAAGAAGGAGGAGGAGGAGGAGGAAGAGGAGGAGGAGCAGCAGCAGCAGCAACAGCAGCAGCAGCAGCAGCACGTTCGAGAGAAGAGGAAGAAGAAGAGAGCGCAAAAGCGAAGTTGAAAGTGTATGTTGGGAGGGGAGAAGCAAGAAAACGGTGTTCACAAGAGATATAGAGAGAATCGTGGAGCCAGCAGAAGCAAAATAAGCACCAACGGCAGCAGCCTGGTGGTGTCCATGAGACAAGAAGATGAGAAGGATGAAGCTGCTGCTCGTGCTACTCTGTGTCCTGGCGCCTCTGGCGATTTGCCAGCAACAAAAGAGAACGTCGAAGCCGGTAGCTTTCATAAAGTATCCAGAAAACACAGCCATGGGTACGTACGAGGATGATTTCGTCGAAAGGATAAGCAAATTCGATGAATTGTCGGAAGATTTATCCAACTTGGCTGTTTATAGGAAGACCAGGGCCATCGATGACAATAGGTACACACCTAACATATTTACATTTAGGAATGAGATATTTCTTATTTTAGTTATTTTGTTTGTTTCCCCGATCGAGAATTCAATTGGAGGATTTTGATGATTGGTTTCCAGGTCGGTAGACGGCATCGATGGTTCGAACAAAAGCTATCAACATTCCTCGCATTATCCGAGATCACGGACTAAATCTAGCGAGGAGGTACGGGAGAAAACACGAAGATTTAAGAATGTCACTATAGGCGATGGTATATGCCAGAGCATCGATATTAGGAACAACGTTCATAATTTTGCGATACTAAAAGGTTGTCGCGTGATCGAGGGCTTCCTACAGATTGTTCTGATCGAGAATCATACCGGATCGGATTTTGAAAACGTTAGCTTTCCGGACCTACGAGAGATTACCGGGTATCTTCTACTTTATCGCGTTTACGGATTGAAGAGCCTTGGAACTCTCTTTCCGAATCTCGAGACCATCAGAGGAGATATACTGCTTACGGATTATGCATTTATGGTGTACGAGATGCAAAACCTGCAGGAGGTGAGATTGCAGATTTTTTTCTCATTTCGTTTTAACCGTTAGATCCTGGTGGTGCTTGGATGATTGATAATGTTCATGGATAATTTACCGCAAGGCAAGGCCACCGCATTAGATTCTTCTACCTTATTCGTTTAAATGTTACGTCGTGGTGTACGATGAGTCAGTAGAGAGTATTAGTAGTAGTAGTCATATTTGTCGCACGAGATCAATCGCGATCGTCATTCCCACGGCAAAGCAAAGCTGATTTTGCCGGTTCGAAGGTTCGCTTCAATTTACTTCAAAGAGTACCGGTTAATAGGCGGGTCAAGTGGCGTTAATCGGTTAATTAAATTGACCGATAGTTTGGTCTCTGACTGTCAAGAACATTTTTTTAATATGTTTTTCTCTTATCGAACTTAACAGATCGGCTTAACAAAACTAACGAAGATTGCTAGAGGTGGGGTAAGGATCGAGAAAAATTCAGCCTTGTGTTACACCAATACGTTAAATTGGGACATTATAGTTACGGCTGGAGATAATTTTATCAAGGACAATAACAATGAAAGTTCATGTCCCGGTTGCTCTTCTCAGTGTCCTGGTGGTTATTGTTGGACGGCGCAACATTGTCAAATAACTGAGAAACCAAAGTGTCATCATCAGTGTCTTGGAGAATGCAATGGCGAAACGGATAGAGATTGTTACGTTTGTAAACACTATAGGCACGAAGGGAAATGCGTTGAGAGCTGTCCAAGTCATTTGTAAGTCACGTTCGAAGATATTTCCTCGTCAAGAATAATTCATGTTACGTAATGTTCGTGTGTTAAGTAAACGATAATAACCGTATACTTTTTCTGTGTTTTTAGATATGCCTATATATCAAGAAGATGTATTACTGAATTAGCATGTATACAAATGAATAACTTGCGAAAAATATGGAGACTCGAAGATGAACAAAAATGGCGACCCTTTAACGGTTCTTGCATCACTCAGTGTCCCGAGGGATACGAGGATCACGTCGATGAAAATAACGTATGGATGTTCAATATGATCATTTGTATCTTATTTTTAAAATCCCTCTAATAATAATAATAATAATAATAATAATAATAATAATAATAATAATAATAATAATAATAATAATAATATTTATACAAAATTTTGTTCTTGTCGTTTAGGTTACCACCTGTCAAGTTTGCAAGGCACGATGTCGTAAAATAGGTCATAGTGCTATTATAAGGCACATCTCGGACGCTCAAATATTTCGAGGGACGACTGTAGTAGACGGAGCTTTGGAATTCCAAATAAGAAATGGTAATCCAAACATCATGCAAGAACTGACTGAAGCTTTTGGTTTGATCGAAGAGATCACGGAGTATCTGAAAGTGACTCACTCTTTTCCAATCACATCATTGGCCTTCTTCAAAAAACTCCGAGTTATCAAAGGTAAAAGATTGGACATAAACAATGCGAGTTTAGTCATATTGGATAATCCAAATCTTTCGAGTCTCTTTCCACCGTCGCAGGAAATTGATATTGAAGATGGCAGATTGTTCTTTCATTACAATCCTAGACTTTGTATGTACAAGATCATAGAATTCAGTAAAATGGTAAGGATAACAGACTTTAGCGATCTCGAGGTGCAACCAGATTCTAATGGAGAAAAGGTAGCTTGTAATGTAGTCAACATAAATATCACAGTTAAAAAAAAAGGCCCGAACTATATCGATTTGATTTGGGATAGTTATCAGCCACCTAGAGGACAACAATTGTTGAGTTATATTTTGAGTTACATGGAAACCGAAAACGAAAACATCACTTACGAAGGAAATTCTTGTAGTAATAGTACTTGGCAAATGCTTGACGTAGACATACCTAATGGAAATTCTTTACTTCAAGAGAAAGTAACCAAACATATTTCGGGTTTGAAGCCGTACACGAAATATGCCGTTTACGTAAAGACTTTTTCTATGAGAAACGAAAGCTTTTTGCTTTCGTCTAGTAGTCCCGTAGGTCAGTCGAAGATAATATTTTTCAGAACGAGTAGTGACATACCTTCTATGCCTACCGACGTTGTTTCTATCGCGTTGAGCGATACCGAGATTCTGGTTAAATGGAATCCACCGGAGTATCCAAATGGTCCTATCGGTTATTACATAATATCCGCTTCGTTAAAACGAGACGACGCGGAATTTCTTTCATCCAGAGATTACTGCAAATACGGTTTAATAAATGAACCCGAAGTAGAAGACATACAAGAAGTTACTAAAATACCTTTACAACCAATCGCCGCTCCAACCTCTTGCTGTTTCAAAGACGAATTTACTAGATTGTCAACTTCAAAAAAGTTCCAGATGCTATTATGTAATGAAAATTTCGGAATAAGTTCTTTGACTGCTGGCTGGAAAGGTTCTTGCGTTTTCAATCGGTACAATTCAATGAACGATTTCAAATACAAATCGGAAAATACCGTGAATGTTATCAACAATGAATTAATTTATAACGTCAGTGCTGAGAAGAATTCATTTCGTTTAAAGTATCTACAACATTTTTCTTTATATACCATATCCGTTGCTGCTTGCGGAGTCAAACATCGAGACGACGAGCAGATGTGCTCGTCCGTGGAATACACGAGCATTCGAACGAAAAAACGGGAGACGGCCGATAACGTTAGCAATGTCAAAACTAAAATAACCAACAGCTCGATAGTCGAAGTTTCTTGGGATACCGTTAGAAATCCTAATGCACTCACTGTAAGTTATACGATAGAATATACGAATTTGGATGTCAAAGATGCAAAGAAAAGTACCGAGTGTATACCATACGTTGGACGTTACGAGAATCATAAAACTCACCAGATTAAGAATTTAAGTCCTGGTAATTACGGTTTACGAATACGCTCGACATCATTAGCTGGCAGTGGTCATTTTTCCGAGATGGTTTATTTTTCCATTAAATTCAGTGATGAAAAAGCAGTAGTAGTGATACCCGTGGTGCTCTTTGCTTTCTTCAGCGTGTTTCTTGTAATTGGATGTGTTTACTTGAGATATCGTCGAAAGAAGAATACGCAAGCAAGATTGATAGCTTGTGTAAATCCTGATTACATAGAAACCAAATATATCCTTGACAGTTGGGAGGTACCTAGAGAAAGCGTCAAGATCTTGGAAGAACTTGGTAATGGTAATTTCGGTATGGTATGTCGTGGTCTTTTGGGAAACGAGGAGGTAGCGATCAAGACGATCTCTGCGGCATGCAGCGAGCGTGAGAAGAACGAGTTCTTAAATGAGGCCTCGGTGATGAAGAATTTCTCTACCTTTCACGTAATCAAATTATTAGGAGTCGTTAGCTTAGGTTCTCCGCCGTACGTCATAATGGAACTCATGGAGAACGGAGACTTGAAGACTTATTTGCGTCGTATACGAGACACCGATTTAATTCCAGATACCTCGAGAATAATAAGAATGGCGGCTGAGATAGCGGACGGTATGTCTTTTTTGGAATCGAAGAAGTTCGTTCATCGTGACTTGGCTGCTAGAAATTGTATGATCTCGAAGGATCTGGTTTGTAAGATTGGAGATTTTGGAATGGCCAGGGACGTCTACGAGACCGATTATTATAAAATCGGAAAGAAGGGTCTTTTGCCGATAAGATGGATGGCACCTGAGAATCTTTCGGATGGCGTTTTCACATCCGACTCGGACGTTTGGTCATTCGGTGTTGTACTATACGAGATACTCTCTCTCGCTGAGATACCCTATCAAGGATTTTCCAACGATGAAGTATTAAATTACGTGCTGCACAAAGGTGTTCTTAGTGTACCGAAAAACTGTCCGATTAATATACAAAAAATAATGGAAAAGTGTTTCAAGTGGCGGCCAAGCGATCGTCCAACCTTCATGGAAATCGTCGGAGAATTGGAACCATTTTTGGCCCAGGACTTTTGTGAAAAATCCTTTTATCACTCGAGCGAGGGTATACATATGCGTAATCTTGGGATAAAGAAGGCATTTCATCAAGCTGCACCAATACGTTTTCATTGGGGTAACGAGACTGCTAGATGGGTTCGAGAATTCGAGGACAATGTGACGCTTCTTGATCAGACTAGGGCTAGCACCAGTCGTGGTCGAATATTCAGGAGCGGTTTTCAACAGGTCGGTAATGTTCCACCTTTGGAGGAAATTCCTCTAAATCGATAAAGTTTTTCTCTCGTTTTTCAAACTCGCGTCTATATATATAATATTAATAATGTCTTATTGTTGCCGTGTTTGGTCTCGCGCGTGCATGAATATGAATACGAAAGAACAACAACAACAAAAAAATAAGAAAAAAGAAGAAAAATGGTTAATGATTACGTACAAACATACACTCAGGGCAATATAATGGGACGAATAATTGGAAGAGGAAAAGAAAGGTAAATAATAATATTGAAAACGGGAATTACGGAAACGTAATTTTGAAGATTATTTACGTTCTCTTCCTCGGCGGGACCAGACGCGATCCTCTTCTAATATCGTCGCGAAACGAAGAAAGACTTAAATAGGACTATTAGTTTAGATAACATACCTACAGGTTAATAACGCATATCGCCTATTCTTTCTTCTATGGAAGTCACGGTTCATGGACCTGCAAATATATGTATTTAGGATCAATCCACTTTTTAATGTGTTTCATTTTCTTTTTCTGTTTTGTTCTTTTTTTTTTTTTTTTCCTTTTTTTTGTCTGTTTTTTTTTCTTTTTTCTTTTTTCTCTTATGCGCAACCAAATGCTCGACAAGCCTTTTTTAATTATTCATTCCTAGAAAGAAAGAAAGATTAGTTTTAGCGAGTTTCTAGAACTTGATGAAAGAGTATTTTAGTCGAAGTATCATTGTCTTACCACAGAGTTCCTTCTCGCATACATACCCTTATACACGGACATGCATTAATTCATAGTTTTCAGATTCTGTATATATATATATATTATTACATAAATACATACATAGCCACATTATAAAACTTAATGCACTAAAAATAAGCAATCGATACAAATCAATAGATCATTTAGTCTGAATTAGAAAAAGACAATTTTTTCCATTAACAAGAAATATATAAACACACATATTCACGGTGGCCCATAAGTAAGTTGACAGAAATGCATTATATTATTATTACTAAATTGTGAAATTTTATTTGCAAACGTCAAGGCATACAGGTAAGAATTTAATAAACAATTCTGTATGCCTATGATTATTTTAATGTTGACCTTGAAAAATAAAATATAGGCCTATATATTTCTGGGATAATTTACCAATTGATTTATGGGTTAGCCTGCGTATTAGTACACACACATACATACATATTCATTGCAATAAATATGCTCGTGATTGTTGCAATAATCATATTAGATATCATAGAACCGAATGATAGCTCGAATTGTAGTGAAAAATGAAAGGATTTGAAAATGCATCCATGAAAATAGTTAATACACATGGGAAAGAAAAATTTATCATCGTTAATTAATAAACTCGCGTCGTATTAGACGATAATCAAATCTCTAATTTATAATAATTAAGTATACACATATATTTATGATGAATTTAAATAACTCGAATGAATGAGAAAAAAAAAAAGATAATAGATGATCTAATCAAAATCGTTGCACGAATAGTATTCCATGTAGAACTTTTATATATCGTTTCTACGTATTTTTTTACATCACCGTATCGATGGTTCACAGCAATACACGATTAGAAAAAAAAAACAGAGAGAGAGAGAAAGAGAGAGAGAGAAATAAAAAGTGTGTTGCGTGATGAGTATATTTGTATGTGTGAGATAGAAAGAGAGAGAGAGAGAGAGTGAAAGAATATAATAAACGAAAGTAAATAGTCTACAGTTTCGCACGAATCAACCAAATCGACATTTCCATCAAGCAATACATCAGAGCAATTTCATTTTTTAATTTTAAATTGCTAATAGCAATATCGATAGCTCGGTAAGAGTTTAGAATCGCGATCGCTAAAAGGAAAATACGAAAAAGGAAAAAAAGAAGAAAAAAAAAAAAGAAAAGAAAAAAGTATCTATATAAATATTTATATATTCGAAAAACTTTCTAGTAAGAAAGAAAGAAAGAAAGAAAAACTAAGGCAGGACGGAAATAGGAATTAAAAAAAAAAAGTATAAAAAGAGAGAATGATGATTTAGGTTGGTCGTTTAAAAAATATCTCACGGTAGGGAAAGAAATTTTTTACGCGAATAAAGTTCGAGCTTTATAAGAGAAATCTCGTAAAAAAAAAAGAAGAAAAAAAAAATGTTTACTTATTCCGTCATTTTGTTATCGTCATTTTCGAGAAAAACCATCACACAACTGTAATACTACTACTACAAACGCGTACGATTTGTTTTAATCGTTGAAACGCCCACACGTATTCTCGATAAACGTTTTACAAATTTTCGCTTCCGCAATAAGCAAATTAGAGAATAGATTGATGAAAAAATTCGCGCTTTTTATATGTTATATACACACGTAGTGTAATACATATGCACATACTTATTATTTACATGCCTATTTAAATAATTAAATACTAGAGAGAAGAGAAAGTAACGGTAAGAGATAAATCCGTTGTGTATAAATTATACAATGAAAGTATAATACGGATCTTGCCGAATTTAGCAAGAGCTTAAATAAATCTAACGTTTCAATGATTGCATCACGTTCTTGCCTATTTTCCGTGGTATAAATATTGGATCGTTTAGAAAATCCTTTTAATCAACTAGATTTTTATTTTCTTTATTTATTTATTTATTTTATTTTATTTTATTTTATTTTATTTTATTTTATTTTTCTCTTTTTCTTATTTAACAACAACGTTTGATATTATCGAATTTTTCGCCGAAAAATTATTGATCAACTTTCTGAACGATCCAATTGTCTTGTTTTTTTTTTCTTTTTTTTTTTATTCTTTCCTCCCTCAAGGAGTTTTTTTCGAATCTCAAAACGCCACGTATAACAACGTTCCTCTCTTTTTGTTTTCTTTTTTTTTTTAACATTAACGTATACATGTACAATATATAATACCCCTAAACGCGTATAATAATAAATAAAATATTTCTATTCTCGAAGGAAGACACCCCTCTGGTTTAAGAATCTAATTTTCCTTTAGAATATGTATGAAGCATCAATACCGAATTCAACAAGTCGTAATGCTACGACCAAAGAAGAAGACTCATTGTCGAAATCGATTTAAACAATTAAAAAAACAATCACATATATACATACATATATACAGGCAGGCAACTAGTCATTTGCGGTATAGCAAAAGTTAAATGAATTACATTATTAAAAATTATAATAACACTCTCTCTAAATTAAATTAAAAATTAAACAATAAATAATTACGAATTAATAATTATTGAAAAAAAAAGAAAGAAAAAAAAACGGAGAACGAGAATCGCGAATCGAAACTTCCTTTTTATTTTGCAACTTTGAAAAGTGTAGTAGTACTATCGGAACGATAAATAATGGCAAATGAATTTCAATATTTCTATGTACTACTGATAGTTTTTGACGATTACGGTGAGTGACTCTCCTTCTATCGTAATCGAGTTGATTTTTATAAAATGAAAGGACAAAATGATGACGATGATAATGATAATAATAATAAAAAAAAAAAAAAATAAATAAAATAAAAGGAAGAAAAAATAAGCTAAAGGATTTAACCTCGTGAATCACGACGAGACGTTATAAGATTTTCAAGGATATCACGTTGGCAAACAGCCATTCCGGTATTCTTTGTTTGTTTGTTCGTTCGTTTTGCGAATCACGAGACTAGTCGAAATTTGTCGAACTATAAAGAAATCCTATTACAAGGTCACAAAATAACCGTTCTCAATAATTGTAATGTTTCGCGTTGGAGAATAAAAAAATAAATAAAAAGAAATAAAATAATCAAGCGAACTGGAATAAAATAAAAAGGTAAATAAAAATAATAAAAATGAGGGTAAGGGTGGGGGGGGAGAGGGAAATATGCGGATCGCAAAACTAACAAAAAAATAAAATGAGATCGCGTTCGGTTAATTGAATTGAATTCACGATCGAGAAATCGTTAAACAACGATTGTGAAGTATTTTTCTTTTTCTTTTTCTTTTTCTTTTTTTTTTACTTTGCTTCAAACAAAGTATACGTTCGTAGGATTAATAAACGATATTATTTAATATCAAATGGCCAGACCATAATAGAAAACAGTATCGATTTTTATTTACTTGGCATTCCGGGGTATCTCGCCAAGATTTAGATTTAAAGTTAATTATTTTACGTATATATATACATTTTATATACATGTATATAAAACAGCCAACACTTAACGAATTTCAAATAATTTTGAGAGATCGAGTCAATAAAAAAATGCATCCATCCTATTATAAAATACTTACGTAGGTCTAATACTTAAAAACTTAAGTGACATTAAATTAAATTAATTAATTATATTAAGTTCTTTCGCGTACAAGAGAAGAAGTGGTTAATTTAATATCATTTATTTTTATTATTACTACTATTAATATTATTATTATATTATTATTATTATCGTTGTTACATTATAATCTTTGTCGTTGTGTCGTATTGTCATTATTATTAATATTAACAAGTATTTATTGAATCATAGTTGTACTTGCAATGAACTCGATCGAAGCAACATTTTTGTTCTTTTTTTTTTTTTTTTCCTATAGGTTTTGGAGACAAATCTTACTTAATATTAATCTAATCTAACATTTAGATTTAAATGGTATTGTTTATCGAACACGATAAAAGCCGTGTTACTACTATGATACGTTTAAAGAACTGGATTTAACGATTTTTGCATAATATTATTCGTAACAATACTTCTAGGCATTCTGATTTTTGCGTTAAACGCAAAGGATACGATCGTAACTCTAATTATATTTGACATATCGATCGTATCGATGTATGCAGAATATATTTAAGGTATGATTATACAAGTATAACGAAAAAAAAAAAAAAAAATTAGAAATATATACATACTACATACGTGGAAAGTATCGTAATCGTTTAAAAACGACGTACTTGATGACTGAAGATAATTTTTAAATAGTTTTAAATTATAATCGTTCTCGATTAATAAAATTTGTATATATATATATATATTAAACATTACATATACAAGGTGGTATCAATAAATTTGTTCACCTTGAATAACTCAGTTATTGGTAATGATAATATGACAAAAAAAAAGTTTGCTACAGAACTTGCATGGCATAGAAAAAGAACGGGGTCGAAGGGGTGGGCCATATTATGATGCTAATTTTTTTTTATGGGTGGAGTCGTAAATAAGGATTCGATGTGATTTTTTTTATTTCAAAAACAAACTTTTCTCCTATGATGTATGAAAGTAAAATTGTTTTTTTAAAATATCTGTTAAAGCTCGTGTCGTAAGTTTGCCAGATTATGAGCTTACAAAAACAACGTTGTTATAATTCACTTGTTAATACTAGCAATGGATTCTTGCTCTTCTACATCCATAAATTTCCGTTGATTCTTGTAGATGTAGAGAAACAAGTAATAATTATGAGTAATCATATTTATATCATGCCTTTTCGCGATGATCGTTATTGAATACTTCTCTGCCAGCGTTTATATCATATTTTGATTGATACCCGACCCTCTAACCCCCCCCCCCACCTCCCATTTCGTTGAGACCTAATAATAATTCTTATAAAATTCTAAAAACTGTTTTATTGATTTTTTTTCATTGTTATGTCCCACAAATGCAAGTCAAAAATTTCGATTTTATGCCGTAGATTTAAAATCAATGCAACACACCCCATAAACATCAGATCAACAGTCACGTTTCAAAAAGTGAATACAAAATCATGTCATTTCAATTTAAAAGAACCAAGGTGATCTTCACATATCTCCAAAGCAACTTCACCTAGGCTATAAAAAAAGAAATAAATAAATAAACAAACGTCATACTTACGGCCCTCTTGTTGTCCCATGCAATTTCTGTTAGAGAAAACTTTTCTTCTACGATCATAATTCTTGAGTTATTCTAACAATGAGACATTGCAGTTAACTCTTAACCGATTTTGATATCTTCTTTGTGATAAATTTTGTCCTTAATGCATAAAAAGATACAGTTAATACGTATATCGTGCTGTATAACTGTGTGTGTAACTTTATTAAAGTCATTAAGAAGAATATTCGCAATTTTATCTCTTTTCTTGGTTAATGTTCTGCGTATATCAATACGATACTAAAAAACCTGAGTTAATAAAAAAGTTAAGATGGAAATTTGAAATTATTTTCTTACCTCTTAAACTTTACCTCTTGTTTTCTTGAAAACGATTTGGTAGTTGCCCTTACTCTTAAATTAATTTATAATCCTAAAGGGAACCCTTACAACTGTGTTATAAAGTTTTAAAAATGTCTGAGGCAAGAACGTTGTGCGCAACCCTTGTTAATTCTTTTAATTCCTTCATTCACTTATTCCCCCCTTGCCTGTCCATTTGTACATAATAAATAATAATTATTGCATGAATATATGTAAAGTGGATTAAACAAAAGAATTAACAGTAAAAGTTTTGATCCTAAGTTCTCATTGATATAATTCTTACGCTGATTCACTCTAAATTTCAAATATAAATAATATCTCTTACCATGACTCGTTTAATCAAAAACTTTGGCAGAACTTATTTATATTTTTTATAAATTTACCACATAGAGAAGAAGATGAAAATCGATAAAGAATGAACTGTAAATGTCTCCTTGCAAACGGTAATAGTTATTGATTCACCCTGTATAATATATGTATATTACTTAAAAAAGAGCAGTAGCGCGCACGCCTGTCCCAATTTCCAGAATTACACACACACACCCTGTATATAAAAATATAAATATACATATTTAAATAGAATAGAGATAGAATTTAAGATTTTCTTACTTTCGATAAATTAAATTATTTTCTTTTTATCTATAATTATAATTAAATCGATTAATTATTTACATAATAGTGGGCATCCAGTTATAAAATGATATACCAGAAAAAACGCTTAAAAGTGCAGTCTGATTATGCAATCCAATTTCGATTGTCCAAAGTATTTTTCCAATGAAGTTCATTCTCCTTTTATTTTATTTTATTTCCTTTTTGTTTTATTTTATTTTATTTTATTTTTTGTTTTGTTTTTATTTTCATTTTTTCTTTCCTCTATCCAATTGCATGGTAACAAAAATAATGGTACCAAATAAAACATGCTCTATAAAGTGCACGATTAGGCATATTTAATAATAATCGCTGACTATTCGATTCGTCGTATTTCTACGTTTTATTCGTCGTATTTCACGATACCAATTCTATTTCTGCGGATTAAGCGTAAACTTAACAACTGTTTATGAAAGTTTCCTCATTTATTTGTACGGATTTTTCTAATTAGTATGTTCATTTTAAAAAGTCAACAGAAAGAAAAAAAGGATATAATATGTCACGTTTGCAACGAGACACATTTTATGGTTGACTTTGCAACAAAAGAATAAAGAAAATTTAAAAATAAATCATTTTTAGCAAGTTAAAAAAATAAAAATAAATATATGCTCCAAATGCTTCCAACAAAAATCTTCATCTTTTTTTTCTCATATATATATAAATATACGTACACGAACAAAAATGATTTATTTAATTATGAAAAATCTGTATTTGTCTCTTGATTTTTCTTTTTTCTTTTTTTTTTTCTATCGTCACTACTCTGTTCGATAATACTCGCTCAGGAAGCTCGTTATTATTTTAATTATTTTAATCAGGTTTTTTTTTATATCGCGAATATAGTATCAGCCTCTTTTATCCTTGGAAGAAAAAAGTAAAAGCGTTTCCCACGCTATATCTCTATGTATGTATATATAATAATAATAATAATAATAAATAAAAAAAATGTATAAACGTATATATGTATACGTGCAAGCATCGTTGCTCTCCTAGTGGAGAAACGTGTCAGCAAAATATGTATTCGAAAAATTACAAAATTCGATAAAAACAGATATAACGATAGAGAAGAAAAAAGAAAAAAAAGAAATAGGAAAAATCGTTTACGATAAAAAATTGTAATTCGTGGAACGTTAGACAATTTTTTTATAAAAACTGAAGACCTACAGCAAAGAAAATGTATGTGTGTGTCCGTATACTCGTACGTGCGTGCGTGTATATTCCTAATCAAAAAATCCTGCCATACCGTGTCTTCCAAGACAGAAAACTATGAAAACACTATTGTAAACTAGATAAAAATTATTTATATATATATACATACCTCCGAGACCCATAAGTTATTGTATACCATATATGAATAAGCAACGAGAGAGAGAGAGAGAGAGAAAAATAGAGTGAGTGTAACTGCGTGCATAAGTGTTTAAGAATGTGCAAGAGTGAAACTGAAGAAAGAAAAAGAGAGAGAAACAAATATATTTAATATAATATAATATAATATAATTAATTTCGTATACTTTTATCCGATTGCGGATAAAAGAAATAAGCGTGTGTGCAACTTATCAAACATTCTTTTCAAAATTACATGCATATGTATTTACGTACATTTTTAATTGTTCAAATTATTCATTGAATTTTCGATCGATTAGAAAAGCGTTCGAATGAATGTTACGTTTCACAATGCAGATTTCTTTTCTTTTCTTTTCTTTCCTTTTTTTTTTGTTTTAATTTCACTTACGTAACAAAATCGTGCGTATATTCGTAATTTATAAAACACAAACAAAAAAAAGGAAGAAAGAAATCATTCAAATTAATACGATTTTCTTCGTAGAAAAAAGGACTTGAAAAGTAATTATTGTTCTTGATCGATCTCTCGATATATATATATAAAAGAAAAGAAATAAATAAACAAATATATATATATACATACACCAATACACATACACGCGAAATAAATAAATACGACCACACGAATGTACATACCTAACATTGCACTAATATATAGTATTGCCGCTGAGTATTACAACTAGTCACATAAGCCAAAAGTTTGTTACTCTCATAAAAGTTTTCTTTTTTTCCAGTTTTATAAATAAAGAAGGTTTACAAACCCAACAAAATATCTTATTTCCTAGGATCCACAATTATTATTATTATTATTATTATTATTATTATTATTATTATTATTATTATTATTATTTTTGTAATTGGGGTGTATCATCTCTCGTCCATTGAAAGTTTCAATGCGAATGCAAATTGCTAATGCATCGCGCGTCGTTCGCGTTTATACAAAAATGTTCAAAAGAAACATATAAAAATAGTCTGACTATTCATTTCCGCATTTATGTATATATATAATACGTGCGCAAATACGTTCAAAGTCGAGATTATCGTTCAACCAACCATGGCACGTTTATGAAGCAGGCAAGTGCCATAAGTCATGCGATAATCGAACGAGAATCGTGCATGTGGTGGCATTGTGCTTTTACAAAATTCTTTCAAAGTGGATTTCGTTTTGTTCTATTTTTTTTTTTTTCATCTTTTTTCGAAAACATTTATTTTATTACGATAATTATTTCTCGTTCGATATAAAAAAAAAAAAGAAATATTATGTTTAACCAGTCCTTCATCTGTGAATAATATTTCTTAACGAAACGTTCTTGTGGAAATATATACCTCGCATCCTTCATTTTCCTTTTTCCTTTCTCTTTCAATGCAACCGCGTAATGCCGACGACATCAGAGTTGCAAAGCGCACACGTTGATCCTTAAAAGAGAATAACGATGAGAACTCTGTAAGAATTCTTATTGGTAATTAGTAAGTAATTAAAAATAATTTATTAAATTTTAATTAAGGATCGAAATTTGTGAGAAAAAAAAAAGAAGACATTTAGACTCTAATTTCGGTCATAGACATTTTTTCTTTATCGTAAATTTTACATTCGTATTGCGTATATCGAAACATAAATAATTGCAAATAAGATTGAAATGTGAAATTATCGTTGAAAAAAAAGAAACAAAAATCTAGCTTAACGAAGAGGTAATTATTTTTAGATACTCTGTTACGTAAGATTCATTAATCGGAGGAGAATCAGTAGATATCAAATTATAAATACAGATTCTTGCAACGCGACACGATATCTCTCTTTGTTCTTACGGATGATAAATAAATAATATTAAAATCATTTGATATCTTTTTTTTTCAAAGACGATTGCAAAGAATGTAATTAAGTTTTGTCATCACGTAAATCGTGGTATGTAACTGGTCTACCATTTTCAAATAGAAACTCAAGACGTTATATTCTGGTTGTCGTAACCGCGCTAATAAGTAGATCTCACGCCGTTAGTCTTCTTGAGGAATCACGCGAACAAAGTTATCCTTGTCGACTGACTGACAACTAACTTAATTTGATGGATAATAAAAAAACATCGACAAAAATAAAGAAAGAAAAAAAGAGATAATCAAGGGGAGGATCCCTACTGATATTTTTCACGAACGAATTTGGAACTCGAGAAGAACAGAGTTTAGTCTCTTTGCTCCTCTTGTTGGAATATAAGTGTCGTTTAAATCTTACGATACAAGTTTCTCTAACGAAATCGAGTATTCAAGAAAGAGACTTTGCTTTGGAACACTTTCCTTGCGGTTGAACGTTACGCGATTGATACTTAAAACATTAATAACGAATCGAATAGAACAAGTTTCAATAGATAGGAGATCAAGGAAACATATAAAGGGGAAAAAATGATTGTATCTATTCTTTTATACTTTTTCATGATTTTTGGTGTAACGACAAGTAAAACGTGTAACTCGAACAACGGAGATGGTAATTAATTTTTAAATCATTATTAAATTAAAAAAAAAATATTCGATTAAACTTCGGTTCAATCAGATTTTCAGCATTCTCACGTGAGCTTAATTATCTCACCGATGATGTCAAAATCAATGATCCGTGAACTGGAAATTTATTGGAATCATCCGAAGTATCGATCGGATAGCGACAGGATCGCACTTTACTCGAATGATCCGACGAATGGATTAGAACCGATTTTTATTTTGGAACCTAAATCGTCGAGTGGTATAAAGAATACAGGAATTCAGGCTGAGTATCTACCTACTAAAAATTTGACCTATCAAAGACAATGTCTCAGTACGTCTTAACAAAAAGATGTCTTTTTTTCAATCAATTTGACGAGTTTAAAGAGTTAACTGTGTTTTATATTTAGAGTATTACGTTGCTTGGCTGAGGAACGGTGTCCTGAGGAAAGTGAATTGTCTTAAAACGTATCCTAATTGGATGGCTGAAAGAAAAGATATTTTAGGTCCTCTTAGAATGAATAAAATCTTTTTACCAGGTACTCACGATTCGGCATCTTACGCGATCCACAAACTAGCTGCTGAAGAGGACATTATTGATAAATATGTTATAACGCAGGTGAAGAAAAATTCACATATTCAATTATTATTAATCTTTAATTAGGTACTATCGATTTTTGGGCAACGTTCGAGATTTTTCATAGCTTTCAGGACATAGACGTACTCGCGCAATTGATATACGGGGTACGATACTTGGACATCAGAGTAGGATATTATCCACGCACGAATGAAATCTGGTGGGGTAATCATGGAATCATACGGCTAATACCATTAATAGTTATCATCGAACAAGTAAAATTATTTCTCAATAATACAGAGGAAATCGTGATATTCGACGTTCAAGAATTTCCCGTTGGTAATTATCATTGATATTTAAAGTATTTAATGTAAAGCGTAAAATGAAACAATTTGACTGAACACTTCGTCTGATTTTGAATAGGATTTCAACAAAATATATCCGTACATCAACAGTTCGTTAAATATTTGGAGGAACAATTTGCAGATTACTATTTACCTTATAGAACTGGTTGGCTTACAACATTAAATACAATTTGGTCCTCGAAAAGGAGACTGATTATTGGCTATGATGAAAAACAAGTACTCAGTTTGTACGAGAGTCTCTGGCCTTGCGTTACGCATCAATGGGGTAACGTTCAAACTATCGATGATTTATATCGATATCTTAATCGTATTGAAACATCGAATGCTCGGTAAAAATCCTTTATCTTGATAATCTTTCTCCCTTGATTGGACTATTCTAAAGTATAATTTGATATCTTCCTTTCAGGGACTACAAAATAACGCCAAGATCCGCGATGGCGGAATTAACTCCTAATGTATGGGACGTGATTTGGAATAGATTGGGAGGTCTTCGCCAAATGGCTGATAGAGTCAATGCCAATGTCACCAATTGGTATGCCACCAAATGGCAGCACACAGCTAACATCGTCGCTGTTGACTTCGTAAGAAGTTCTGGTATCGTAGAGACTTCTATCGAATGGAACGATAGACGAAACTCGAACTGTTAATGAACAATAAATTCTACACAATTTTTACATTTGATATTTTCTCACAAACTGTGAACTAATTAGTTGTATAGATAATCCCTGTTCTTTTTGTTGTTGCATTGTCATCTTCTATTATCAACGATTTTAGTTTTATTAGCTCATTCCTGTTTTCCCTCGTTTAATCTCGCATTAAAAAAAAAAAAAAAAAAAAGATGAATCGTATAATACGTGTATAACTTTTTACGTGACAAAGAAATTTCCGGCGGAAGAAGAAATAACAATACCGTCAAGGAGACCAATAGAAATACTAAGTCGTGCTCGTACATTGGGAGATATCAGTTCATCGTTTGTCACGGGTAATAACGGTTGTCTGTAGGATTAAAAAATAAACTTATTTACCAGAGATCAATTCCTTAGTTGAAATAATAAATAAAAAGTTAAAATGTTAGCTAATGGTATATCTATGCATGTAATGACATGTATATCGATTGTAACTGTGTTTCTCTTGATTCAAATAACTATAAGTACTGGCAATACCTTTTTTTGTCAAAATAATCAACAGTGTACGTTTCTTGAATACTGTCCAGATATAGCGATTCGTATGAAAAGGAATGAATTTCCAATACACAGGTATATTTGATGCATCTCTATTAGCAAACAAAAAAAAAGAAAAAGTATACAAATCTTATAAACCTGATTACAGATTTCGTCAATCGATATGCGATTATTCAGGATTAAGACCAAAAGTGTGTTGCGATGTAATAAGTTATCCTGTTAATCCAATATTATATGAAGAAAACATAAGGTCGCTATTAGAATCAAGATCGTATTATAAATGTGGTAAAAGCCTTATTAAAAATAACATTAATAATTTTGGATCTTACCCTTTCCTAGCTAGAATTGGTTTCATAAGTAAGTACACTGTTAATCATTTGAAATACCATGAATTGAAAATTTCAACTTCAATTCTATTTCTTTTGATTGTAGATTTGCAAACAGGACACATCAAATATCCTTGTAGTGGTACAATTATAAGTGAAAGAGCAGTAGTAACAACAGCTTCTTGTGCTCTTGCTAATTCTCAAATTTACAAATTGTATACAATTGAATATATCCTTAGATATTTAATATCACTTCAAGAAGAGTTAATTGCATGAATTAAACGTTTAATCGTTATTTTTAAATAGGTATGTTGTAACTATTGGAGAATTTAACACCGAAACAGATCCTGATTGTAATTCCTTATTTTGTGGTCATAAAGTTAAACATTATAATATATCCTACATAATAAAACATCCGAATTATTGTGCTGACAATTTTGAAAATAATATAGCATTAATTCGTTTAGAAAGACCTATTCGTTTTGAAGGTAAATAGACATTTAAATTAATAAAAATTTATTTCTTATAATTAAATATAAATTTTTTGTACACAGTAACAGCACAACCTGTTTGTCTATTACCCAAAGAAATTTATATTAGAACAGGTTCAAATACTGTATTGATTGGCTGGGGTAGATTATCGAATCAAAAAGGTATTTAAAGGAAGCAAAAGAAAGTAATCATTGTTTAAATATTTAACATTGTTTTCAGATATGTTAACTATGCAACAAGAATTAAACATGGTATTGTTACCTAAACAAAACTGCTTGGACTTTTTAAATGAAGGATACTCGGTAGAATTGTGTGCTAGTGGAGAAACAGAACCTTGTTCAGCTTACAATGGAAGTCCCCTATTGTACAAATATAGTGATACTTATTTTTTGGTACATCAATTATTTTTTACTCATAAACATATACGTTTAATATATAAAGGCAAGGTTTTTAGCTTATCTGCTTTATATCTCCAGGTAGGAATTCTATCCTATGGCACCAACTGTGATGACAAATCAAATTTACCGGTGGTTTTTGTGGATGTAAAAAAATATACGAGATGGCTTTTAGAAAATCTTTAAATAATTTATATATATAAATAATAACAATTATATTTACCTTAAAACCTAATTATTACAGATACATATATTACATTAATTTGTTTCCCTCCAAATCTCAATGATTACTTCTACTATAGCTTATGTTTAAATATATTTAAATATTTGCCACGTGTCATTTCTTTAGCCTCTTCCATGCCAAGTTGATAAGCTAAATCGTGTAATTTTTTGACTTCTGATATAAGTCCTGTCATAGATAAATTTCCCAATTCTTTAAAAAAAAGAATCATCTTAATACGTGCTGGTATGTATAATTGAACTTTTATATCGGTTCAGTATCTACTTACGGTGTAACTGACTCATATCATCCGCAGTTAATCCAGATGCCCAAGTAGCTGGCTCTAACTGAGGAGAATTTTGAGCTACAAACTCGTTTACACCTGGAACTTCATCGGTCGCTAATATATATGGTATTTTATGCTTTTATAATGAATAAACAATACCTGATAGGTAAAATGAATAATTATGTAAAATTAACTTACTTTGCTCTGGCCATAAGTCTGGCGATGCTCTGTCTAGTTTTTCCAAACTCATAAGACTTTCTTCGACGCAAGTCAAGTCTGTTAGTAGAAAGGTCAGAAATAAATATTAGAGGGTTAATACATTTACTTTGGGATTTTAATATATATAACGTTAATTACGGATAATAAATAATTATTTACGAATAATTAATAATCTTATACATATATATATATAGCTTAATATTAATAATAAAATATTAACTGAAAACTAAAAATATTGATTTAAAAAAGTATACCAGTTTGATCCACAGGTTCATCCGTTGCCATGTTGTTAAAGATTAATAACAAATAACATTGGAAATAAAAAAAAATTGAAATGGAAAATGGAAATTGTCGTCGATAAAAATACACGTTTTTAATTGACCTTTTATTTCTATTAAAAGCATCGATAAAATATTAAGAGTTGTCTTCGCTACTAACACTTTTTTGTAATTTTCTCGTCAAATCAATTTGTTGTTGAAGAATATAGATGTTCTCTATTTTTCGGCGCTGCTGTCGTTCGATATCTCGCAATACACCTTCGTGAAGTCGTTTTCTAAGAAAGTAAAATAAATTCATGTAACCTCCAATAGACAAAACACATTAATAGTTAATATTACCTGTCATCTTGCTGTTTGTAATGTACGTATCCTATTATACCACCAGATAATAGACAACACGTTCCAAAAGTGAGTTTAGCAAGCGTTGACATTCTTTTCTTTTATATTATCTATTTTAAATATAATAATTCTTATAATAGTTATCGAGAGAAGTTAACACATGTCGAATATTAACTATCGAAAATAAGAACAATCGAACATTCGATACTTACCAATCTAATCGATTAACACGTTATTTACGTTTTGCTGTGGTATAAAGTTTGTGTAAAGTCGATATTTAAGTACGTAATACGGGAAAGAAAATAATTCAAGCATTAATTCTTCAATCAACACGATAACGGTATTATTTCTTATTTCTTATTTCTTATTTCTTATTTGTTACACGAACATGGTGATTAGTTTTACTTTTACATATTTATACTATCTTTAGCTTTTGATGTTCTAACCAAAATATTAAAGATGGTGTATATCTTCAAATATGTGCAATGTAAATATTTATATATATAAAATTTATAACAGTTTGATTTAGTATGATTTTTTGTTACTTATATATATTCATATATCACATATAATCGTATTATTATAAGAAAGAAAGCAGATGACAAAAAATGATTTATATATATTTATGATATTTTTCTACCTCATAGGACTCAAATTCTGCCTTATAGGACTACCTATAAACCATAGTTAGAAATAAACTATGGTTCTTGCTGAATTGTGATAAAATACGTTATGGATTAACAAAGAAGCTTTTACATCAGCAGATCAACTTTTATCAGAATAATTACAGAAATATTTTTTGAAGGATATCAAAAGATTTGTAGAAACCGATGAACATTATAAATTTATATTTTAAAAAGAAGAAAAGTGTTTGTGTGAAAAATTAAGCCATTGTTGGTGCTTTCTAACCTAAAAAAAATACCGTCAGAGCGATTTGAGTGTTTTTGTTTTGGTATAATCACATTGCATTCTATTTTCTGAGGAATAAAATAAAATCAGAAGAATTACTTTGTTTGATATCATTTCTTTTGGTAATAAGAAAAGTATAAAAAATATTTATTAAAAGCTCAAGCAAAAGAGAAGGAGATACTGAATTTAAATTAAATACGGAAAATAAAGAACATTTAATGAAACAATTTAATATTTTTAGTGATACATATCTGTACGAGATATATATTTCATTATATATGAATTGTACTATTATAAAACTATTAGAAAATGGAAAATTATTGTGAAGTTTGTTCCTTACAATTAAGGGATAATCATGAATTCCAAATTCATTTAAGCGGCCAAAAACATTTAAAAAAGTATCAATTTAAAGAATTTCAGAGAAGAATTACCGAAAATTCTATATTTGTTTCTTCTATACCAAAAATGATTCCCAAAAATACAATAGTAAAGTATTTTCAACAATATGGACAAATTGCAAAACACAAAATTGGACAAAATTATGTTATTATTGAATTTGAAAATAGGTATAAGAAAAATTTGATTAATTAATTTACATTAATTATTTAGTTTAATACTTGTAGTATACTATCTTCTTTTCTTCCCTTTATTAGAGAACCTGCAGAATATTTATTAAAAAATCCAGTCTGGTTGCATAATACAAAATTAAATATTCAGAAAAGAATATTTTATAATAATGGTATGTTTTGTATATTATATATACTTCTTTACATTCGTTTATTAAATGGTATTAAATAATAATATGAAATATTTATTTTAAGAGTCAAAAAGAGTTCCCGAGAATCATTTAGCGGAGACAACGAAAGCTATAGATTTGGATTGTATAAAGAGTATATTCAATAACGAAACTACATTTGAAAGTCAACTTGAAACATTTTTGAATACAGTACTGCTTAGTGATGCAGAAGTTGAGGCACGATATGAATCCATCTGTAAATTTTTAGATAAAACATTTGCATTTGTATTTCCAAATTGTCGATCATATAGATTTGGATCCACACAGATGGGACTGGGATTCAAGGAATGCGATTTGGATATTTATATGAATATTGGTAAACTTACAAGTCATATTAATAAGCTTAAATTACGGTGAGATATAAATAATATACATTTTACAATTAATTACATTTCTTCTAGGTGTGCCAATATGTGAATCAAATGGTGCTTTTACAATGAAAAAAGTGTTTAAAGAAGTTAAACATGTAATGTACAAGATGAATAACATATTTATGAATATAGTACCAATACTAAAGGCAAAAACTCCTATTATAAAATGTTATTATGTTCCGAATAAGGTTTCTTGCGATATTTCATTTAAAAATGCTTTTGGTATATATAAAAGTAATCTTATAAAACACTGTCTTTCACTTGACACAAGAATAAAACCATTAATGGTTCTCATTAAATTTTGGGGAAGACAAAGTGAAATGTCAGGTAGCGGGAAAATATCAAATTATGGATTATTATTATTAATAATATTTTATTTACAACAACCAGAAATAGGGATACTTCCACCTTTAATGGAATTCCAAAAAACGTGTGAACCTATAATTATTGATGGTTGGCAAGTAAATTTTGATGAAAATACAGTATTACCACCGATTACCAATTATAGCACTATTCCACAACTTCTGACAGGTTTTTTCGAATTCTATGCTAATTTTCCTTTCAAAAGAAATATCATTTGTCCTTGGGATGGCATAGCACATACAAAAGAATTATTTACTAAAACTTCCAATTTGCCAGATTATATGACACGATATAAGGTAATTGCAATGCAAGAAGAATTTAAGCTTAGCGTTGGTAATTTTGCTTGTATTCAAGATCCAATTGAATTAAATCATAATAATATAGCTTCTGCATATTCAAAACAAATAATATTGTTTCAAAAAAATTGCAAAATAAGCGCAGAAATCTGTACATCATCTCAAGAGGACAATTACAAAAATCTTTTAGAAAATTTACTTACATACGACTACAAAGAAGATGTCGATAACTTTATGGTAGTGATATTGATATTGTCTGAATCATCTTTAGATGTGGGTTTACCAGATAATTTTCAAGTTCGTGAGGACATAGTTCATAAAGAAATATATAAAAAGGATAATTGGTACTTTATAGTATTCAATATTGTGAAAGATATTTTTGAGAAAGTGTGCAAACTACAAGTAACAGTTCTTTCTGCTGACAATGAAACTAAACAACAAAAAATTGAAGTCTTATCCGATGTACATACAAGAAAACCTCAAAAGCTTTTGTTGCACTGTACGGGAAATGACTCAGCATTACTTAATAGAAGATCTTGTACAGGTAGTTCTGATCTTTGTAGGAGCCCTTTAAATAAAGAAATTAGCATATCGGATGTTGCTGTAGAAAAGAACTCTAAAAGACAAGAGTACAAACCATTAAAATTAGACTTTATTTGTATATTCGAAAAGATAGATAATCCAGTGCAAGTCCAATTAGTATTAAAAAGCGATAAAATGAAAAATAAATTTTTTAAAAATTGTGGAAATTTCATTGGCTCCAAATTGCGAAAAATTACTATGAAAACTTTAGCGCATATGAAGAGATATAAACTTACGTTAAATGATATATAAGACATTAGTAACTAATGTACCTATTATGATCGATTGTATTATTAAGTAAATATTTAAAATTTGATAAATGCAAAAGAAGGACCAAAATATCTGACAGCATTTATCATATTTTGTTGCAGTTCTAAATATAATATTAATCCATTGAACAAATAATTAAATGAAATGGAGCTCAAAATATTGTGAGCTATTAACAAGCATAAAAATCTTATTTTCTTAATCTCTAGTTTTAATAAATTATTTTTCTACACATAAAAATAATAATTCTTTCTTTCGAAAGAATTTAAATATTGGGATAAATTTTGTTTTCTCAATGAAAAAATATGTATTACTAAGGAACAGATCATAAAAAAAGATGTTATGAGTGTAAATAAGCGATAGTAGAAAAGAACTGTATCAGTGTTTGCGTATGACGATCGTACTTGAAGCTATGAAATACAGAATTTTTATTGTATCATTTGCAATTTAAAATTTTCATATTGTATAAATCTAAGTTAATCTATTTATAATGAATAAAAGCTTTTATCCTCTCTTATAACGCATAAGTAATTTAATGGTAAAAAGTTAATAATTATTATTTATAATAATAATAATTAAGTGTACATGTCAGCGTTAAATCGTATAATTTAATTAAATCATGGAAACCTTACATATTAACTACTGGCCTCTTATAAATTCATATATTACTTTTTGTTAATTGAAATATATAATTCTGTCTTCTTTCATATTTAAACAGGTCAGTATAAATATTTCAGGATTTAGTTAGTTATTTCAAAATATCAACAACAACATATACATAAAGTTATGAAGGGAAGTAAGGAATTTGGCGCCAATTATTTAAACACTAGTTCATTTAAGTCGATTAGTTAGATTCTTTCTATTGGTAATCAAGATGGTGGACTAGTAATGCGTCAAGCATTCGTGGTTTGTAATTCTCCGGATTTCAACTACTTGATATTAGTGTTTTAAAATTTAGGGAAGAGAATAGATTTTCAATTGTTATTCAAATATATCATTACTTTTCATTTGAATTTAATGTCATCGTTGGGATAAAGATAGGTATATATAAAAACAATATCGATTAATCCAGCAAAGAAACAAAATAAAGACAGATATATCTTCGGCTATGAGTTAATTACGATTGTTCTGATTTTTAGCAGTGAAAAGCATGTTATATTTATGTTGAGTCGCATTAAATTCTTATTTAGCTTATCAAAAAAATAAATATGTCTGACGATGTAAAATGCATGAATAGTTGAACAGATTCAGAGATCCGAAATTTAGCTCAGCAACGAGTAACGAGTTATCAATGGGTTCTACGCTTAGTTAATAATGTGAAAAATATATATAAATAAATAATACAAATTAAATTCTAATTTCAAAATATTCCTCTTCGAGAAACGTGAAATATTTAACGTTTGGTATATTTTGCAATTACGTGTCCTAATTTTCCTTTTAAAAACGTATTTTTACAGTGCTTAATGAATATTGTAGATGTAAATATTTTTATGCAGTTATTCTTGGACTTTATATCTATTGTAAATAAGTACACACCACGTTTTATAACAGTTACGTTCTGCCTGCCTTTGTCTTAAGTATAAAATTAAATTAAAATAAATCTAAGAAACTTACAAAAATATACGAACTTTCTGTATACTCCTATATATAACAAAATGAAACCTCTCGGAATAATTACAGTTTTTAAGCAAAATGAGTGATCTTACCAAAATGGAAGAATCGCACACACCGACCATTGAACAAGAGACCAATAATAAAGCCAGCGAATTGAAAAAAGAACAATCTTCTATTGTGCAAAAAGAGTCTATCGTCAAAAAAACGACTGAAGATGTACAGCGTGCCATTGAAGGTCTCAAGGAAATACCGGATGAAGAACTTCAAGAGTTTCTCGGTGATGATTTTATGGAAGGTCTCAATGTTGTCGATGCGTGGGAAGGAGAGGAAGATAAGAATCGTGAGGAACAAAAATCTCAAGCTAAAGAGAACGAAGAAAAACAAATAACTAGGTAGAAAATTCATATTTTATTAAGAAACATGTTTATTTAATTATAATGTTTAATCTTAATTTTTTACTGTATTGCTTTTGTGGTATTTAAAAAAATATTTTTTCAAATTATATGGTAGATAATCGTTTGTATCATCCCCTACAATCTTTACTTAATACATGTTTTATTATTTTTTTGCACCTGTATTAAGAAAGAAGTTATATCACAATTATATTGTAACAACCAGTGATATTTGACAAAAAGTGATAGAAAGAATAATTATAGGGAGCACAATCGGAAGGAACATAAACAATCTTACAGTCGTGAGAAACCGAAACGAGAGGAAAAGAAACGTGAGGAAACTCGGCGAGATCCATCTAAAAGTACAAAGGATATAGAAAGAGACAAAATGCGTACGAAAAGGGACAACGAGAGTAAACTATTGGCAGAGAAAGAAAAAGCTATAAAACATTTACTTGATTCAGACAATGTAGTACCACCTGGTACGGAAAGCGAAGCGATTCAAAGTATTACTGATAAACAAAATGAGGAACGAGTACAAATGCGAACTCGAAAAAGTAGAGAACGTCGTAGAAGTCAAGAAAGAATAAAATTAAGTCCAGTACGCAGAAAAAGTTATGATAGATTCAGAGCAAGTCCGCACAGAAGAATATTGAGTCCTATTCGTCGTAGAAGTCCTTTCAGAATGAGCCCAGAAAGAAGGAGAAGTTCTCCTCGAGTAAATTGTGATCGTAGAAGTCCTCTTTTATTATCACCAGAAAGAAGAAGAAGTCCGTACAGACGATTAAGTTGGGAACGAAGATTAAGTGCAGATAGAAGATGGAGTGCCGAACGACATAAAAGAAGAATGGAAATGCAAGAACGGTAAGAGAATATATATTTTCTATTATACATACTATTTAACTAGTCGCGATCTTAAGCGATACGCGACTAAGCACACGTGTATTGATTAGTTCCTCGAAGTGCTGATTCTTCGAGACTAAAGGACAAAAATTTATATTTTAACTTTAAATTCACAAGACGAAGAAGTCGATCTCGTGATCGGCAACGAAGTCGCAGCATGGAACGTTTTCGAAGAAGGTCCCGTTCGCCGATTAATAGGAGATACAGTCCAAGACGTCGAAGTCGTACTCGTAGCAGATCTTTGGAACGACGCACCAGGAAAAGATCACCCTTCATCAATGAACTTGCCAGGCAGTTGCGAAATGAAGCTATAATGTCTAATTCTACGTATATCCCAGCATCCTCGATGGAAGGAATATCACCGATTATGAATGCATCTATATATTCACAAGAGGCAGAAGTTCGAGGACCATTGTCTCAGCCTTATATGCATCAGGGTGGACCACCGACACCAGCACAACAACCACAACCACCACCACCATCTTCTGTGTTATCAATGTCATCAGGAATGCAGTCATTTATGAATTTTGATATTCCTTCATCATCACAACCACCTATGGGCTTCGATGGTGCTCCTTTACATTCAATACCACCTGCTCACTACTCCTCTGGCCCTGTAATGTACAATCATAATACTGTACAAACGAATACTATGTCAACACAATCAGGAACTCGAACAACCCTACGTCCTACACCTCATCAAACTACGCCACAACCAGTGCCTGCACCAGGATCAATGGATCAATCAGTCATGGGAGGATATGTGCCACAACATGGAGTTGTTTCCCATCTAGAGTCATCCAACAATAAGCCTATTAATGCATCTGTAGTCCTTTCACCATCATCAAATTACAAAGACCATAGGTCATTGCTATCCTCGCATAATGGATTCCAGGCTCGTGAAGAACGCTTGAAGACTCCAGAACCACCAGTCATCTCCGATACCAAAGTAAACACCTTATGTATCATAGCAATAATATTTTATTTATTTGTTCAATTGTCGACAAGCGTGAAATCGTTATTTCTTTGCATTAATTATATAACAGTGCCTTTTCCAATGTATTCATTTATACAACACACTTATGTATATTACTTGGACTAAATCTGTATCTGTTTCATATCCAGAAAATAATATTAATTTATCACTTTAAATTTAAACTTACAGCAATTTGAAAAGACCAGCTTGTCCAGTCTACTGGAAGCGTCTGTTTCTGCTAAAGGTGCGAGTATGAGCTTTTTTTATTTTGTATCCTAAAGAATTTGTAAACCAATCTCAATTTGTGCGACTTAACATATGATATTAATATCGTTGCATTTTCTTTTTTATATCCTTTAGATTCGTCTAGTCCTCCAGTCTTATATCCAGGTGAGAATTTTGATGTTAATGATATTAAAGTGCTTTTAATCGCGTTTTGTGTTTTGAAAAGTGAAAAGTACCATTGCTATTGCTTATACGTTAATGGTATATGCAAAAGATGGTATAAGAGAAAGAAAGAAAGAAAGAAAGAAAGAAAGAAAGAAAAAAAATATAAAAAGTAAAAGAAAAACGAAGTGAAGTGTAACAACTCATTTTCACGCGTGATCGTTAATTCTCTGTGAGAAACACTCACGAAGCATGAAAATGATATGAAAACTAAAATATTAAAACGACCAATATATTCTCGTATTAATTGTACGTGGAATTTGTTTTTTCCATGGTAGGATTCAAGCCAGAAATACTACGGCATTGCGAGCACGCACTACGTGAACTTCCAATCGAAGATCCACGTTTGAAAATGAAGGGTAGATTTTTCTTTGATCCAAAGAAGGCAGACTCTAAAAGCAAGTACGAGGAATATCCTTCCAATTCTATACTCTTGCAGAAAGGCAAGAACAAAATATATTGGGAGGAAGAAGAGGTACAACAATACGATACGTCGTTGATAACACAATCCATGCAGATGCATCAAAAGATTTGTCAAACAGAAGAAATTGAAACAGATTCGAAATTCGTGGAAGCGCGCGTCGATATGGTTGATTTTGAAATGCAAGTATATCCACATGACATTGAATATGGGATCAAAGAAGAAAGAAAATCTATCATGGATAGGCTCGATTGGAAGACGCGGGATAAACCCCGAGAGGCGGACGACTTGAGATGGAGTTTGACCAATTCGTCTCAAAAACGCCCGTGGAAGAGAACATTGTCTCCACCTAATAGAAGATCCCACGATCGGGATCATCATTTCGAAATCATACCTTCGCCGGAACATCCATCGAGAAACTCCCCTATGAGAAGTAGAGATAGTTATTCTAGGGGACCAATTCGAGAACAATATGATAGATATTCACCGAGTTACAAGCGTTCGATGACCATTGACGATTTTCGCGAGACCAGAAGTGATCGTAGTCGGGGTGAAAGTCCAATGAAACTCGAGGATTCCGAGGAAGATTCGGACGAAATATTTACATTCCAAAGAGAAATGATCGGTTGGTGTGGAAGAGGAGGAGGAGGAAGACCGTTTCGAGGGAAATCTAATACAACGAGAGGAAAATATTCGGGAGGTAGACGTGGACGTGGCTCTTTTCAGAAGTTCTAATTTCTTATAGATTATATATGTAGTAAACTAAATATATTGGAAATAATTATATTTGTGAAAATACAGAAAATACACAGTTCGACGTACGGTATAAGTTTACGGTATTATCAAATCAGTATGTACATTATTTACAAAAAATACCAAGTCATCGCATATATACGATTAACTATACCGTTCGGCCGACGAATCAAGTGTAAACATTTTTTTGTACGCGGAAAAAATAAAAATTGAACCCGTCAACAAAGTGCGTGCATGAGTTTTTGAAAGTGCAAGCGTAAAGGGGAAATTATTAATTTCCTCCGCACAAATATACTGTAATACGGTGCCTACGAAAAGCATCGAATCGCAATCTGTTTTTTGCCGTACTCTTGTGATTTTTTATATGGATATATATATATGTATATACATATATATATATATCCATATATATATATGTATATGTATATGTATATGTATATATATATGTATATGTATATATGTATATGTATATGTATATGTATATGTATATGTAATCATAATGATTTATACATATTAATACATAAATGTATATATCTTTTTACTAAAGACAAAAAGTCTTCAAATTGTTAATGCCAGTGAAACAAACGAACGATGTTATTTTAATCCTTTTTTGCGTATATTTATCGCAAAAAATTGGTTGTATCGACGTCTTTCATAGTTATCCGTATATCGTGCAAGGGATAAGGAAAACTTTTTAACTAATGAAAAGATTTTTTTTTTTTCAAATATACACATAAACCCAAAATGATCTATGCATTTCATCTGCCATTACGATCCCCGATAGAAATTATATTGTCTCATTTACCATTATGCTATTTAAATATTATTTGTGCATATATATTATTAATGCATATTATTGATTTTTTAACGGCAATATATCCATCATAGAATTTGAAAAATCTCTCATTCTCTTATTTGGAGAACCCGATAATCGACATAGCTACAGCATATATTTCAAAACGAACGATTCGAATTGAATCGACATTTCAACGAATAATATCGTAGCACGTTTTCGGACAAATCAGAGTGATTTCGAATGGAACATTTGAATTAGCTGTATCGAAAAAGAGCCAATAGGAAAGCTCCGAGAAAAAAGTCAAATAAGGTTGCGATTGGTCGAGGTCAGGGATTGGGTGAAAATAGTCGAACAACGGTAACTAAAGGCAAACGTTGGTTGGTGGATTTGGACACAGGCTAATGCGATAGTGCAAGGAGAAGGAGAGAGCGAGGAACGCTAGCGCCAGCGGTCCGCGCGACGGAAATTGGAGGAAACATTCGGCATGGATCCAGCTCCATGTTCGGCCGTGAAAGCGATGCGGTGTCCCCGCGGTTAGGGCGTAAGATTCTCGTTGCTTTGGCGAGAACGTGGTGCGTTTTGTACGCGTCGACCGGTGAATCGGTCGACGGAAAAGGGCGCGCTATCGGACGTAAGTCTTATCGGGAGTTCGGTACACAGTGGTGGTGGGTGTGCGCGCGTCGAGATAGAGCGGCGTGGCGGAGCGACTTGAGAGACTCGTGGAGAGGAATACGACAAGAGGAAGTAGAAGTGGAAGAAGACGAAGAAGAAGGAGGAGAAGGAGGAAGAGGAGGTAGTGGTGTTGTTGGTCAATTTAGAAAAGAAGGAGAAAGAGTATTACGCGGTGGTGCCTCGATAAGAGGAAGGAGAAAAGGAAGGTTCGTCCTCGTAGACGTCCGCTCGTCAAGCTCGTCACGGCGGTGTACGGTGTCGCGAGGTTCATCGTCGGCCGAAGGGCTCGTCGTCGAAGCGTGTCGTCGTCGTCGTCGTCGTCGTCGTCGTTGTCGTCGTCGACGGTGACGCCGGCCGCGGCGGCGCGTGGTGCGAGGACGAGGTGAATGCACGGCGGCCGCGGTGTGTGTGTCAGTGGTGTAAGCTCGTGTCTTCTGCGCTCGTGGAAACCCGCCAAAAGCCGCGGCCGCGAACAAGCACCACTAGGATTAGCAGCAGTGGCGTGTACGACAGCTGGACCGAGATCTTTTTCCTCGTCGTCCTCGTTATCGTTATCATCGTGATCGTTTTTGTTGGTGCCGTCGTTATTAGTGAACGCGAACGTGCTCTGTCAAAGAAGAACGAAAAGAAGGATAAAGGATTGCAAAGGGATAAATTTGGTAGGAAAGAAGTATTCTTCTTATCATCGACACGTTGCATCTTATTTCTCGTTTGGACATTATATCATTTTGAGAACGCGTATCGTCGCAACGTTTCTGGACCAATACCACTGCTACTACTCCGAAAAGCAGTAGCAGTAGCAGTAGCAGTAGCGGTAGCAGTAGCAGCAGCAGCATCGGCGGCGTCAGCGCACGACGGTGGCGGCTGCGTTCTGTTATTATTTTGCCGCGGTGCTTTTGACCCTTCGAACCGGGCGAGTTCATTGCGGCAGTGTCGCGGGGGTGTTTGCCCGACGTCTAGCGCACCACTTGGCGGCGGCGGTGGCGGCGGCGGCGGCGGCGGCGGCGACGGCGACGACGACGACACGACGACGGTAGTAGTGGCGGTAGTGGTGGTGGTGGTGGTGGTGGTAGTGGTGGTCGTCGTGGTGGTGGTGGCGGCGACGGCGACGACAGCAGTGGCGCCAGAAGAGGAGGACGTCGCGCGAGCGCGTCCGCTCGCACTCGCGCTCCTTTTGCTTCTTTCACCTCCTCGTGGCCGATAACCTATCGGGTAATCGCGCGAGAGAGCGCCGCCTCGAGAGGAGCCGTCTTTTTATCTTCTTTTTTTCTTCTCTCTCTCTCTCTCTCTCTCTCTCCGCTCCTTCCTCGAGACGACGCGAACATCGCGGCGAGAAAGGTGTGCTGCGGAGTACCACGTGATAAGGTGCAACACCTCATCGCCTTCTCTTTGTTTTCATTCTTGCTCTCTTTGCCGTTGTTGTCGTCGTCGTCGTCCTACTCCTCCTCCTCCTCCTCGTCGTCGTTGTCATCATTGTCATCGTCGTCGTCTTCCTCCTCCTCGTTGTTGTCGTGTCGTCATTTTACACAACGGTAGTAAGAGCGTCAACATTATCAGCAACGACACATCAAAATCGTTCATATCGTACATTTTTGGAACGCGTTTAACGAACGGAAACAAAGAGAACCACTGTCAATGGTGTATCGTCTGCTCTCTTGTAAGAGTGCAACGACGAGACTACACAAGACAGCAACAACAACAACATAACAGCTGAAACAGTAAGCAAGTAGTAATTGTAACAAAAGCGAGGGAAGGAGGACAGAAAAGTTGTCACGCTCTCGGGAGTGTCCCGCCGCGTGCTTGGTGGTGATATCGGTGAAGAAAGGAAGAGAGAGGGAGAGGGGGTAGGAGGGTGGAATATAGAAGGGGGACAAGGAAGAAGGAAAGGGTGAGAGTAAGCATCCTCGCTAAACTCTCTCTCTCTCTCGCGCGAGCGCGAGCGTTAGATAAACGACAGACAGGCAGGCAGGCAGGAAGAACAGAATTAAAGGCGCGCTTTCCGTTGTCGTCGTCGTTGTCAACGTCGTCAACGTCGCTGACGTCAGGTCTCGCGAGTTCCACGTGCGCGCGTGTTACTCGTGTTTGCTAGTGTTGTCGTCGTTGCGTCGTCGTTCGTATCACGTTGTGTTCCAAATTGTCCGATCTGTCAGCGATAACGGTTCATCATCGTGTAGCTCGTGGAAAGAGAAAACGGAAGTCTGACATATTAACGCGACGACGAAGATACAGGTGTCCACGTGTTACGTTGAACGTTGGACAAGAATAGTACTTGCCTGAGAACGATATTGCAGGAACAGTTTATACGACGGTTATTCGATTTCATGGCTACGACCTGATTATTCCTTCGTCGAGGCTCGATCGGATTAAAAGAAAGGCAAGTAAGCAAATACAGGCAAGCGAGCGAGCGAGCGTACGAGCAAACGAACGAACGAACGAATAAGCGAACAGGCAGACGGGTAGGCGGGTGTAGGCAGAAAGAGAACCGCGAAACAAGAGGGGTAGGGGAGGAGGGAACACGGTGTGCGCAACGGTGTGTCGTGTGTCAGAGGAAGAGAGGGAAAGAGAGAGAGCGAAGAAGAAATCGCGACTTTCGGTGCGGGTTGCGTGCCTTGATCAAGCGTGCGACAAAGAAAGAGGATAAAGAGGCGGAGGAGGAGGAGAAGGAAAAGGAAGAAGAAGCGGAGAGCGAGCAAGGGGGGTAGAGGAGAGGAAAGCACCGTCCGAAGGCCGAGCGTATGTGACAGTTCGCCTTCCGTGGTCCGACTCCTTCGCGTTTCGCGGCGGCGACAGTTCGCCTTCTTCTTCGCCTTGTGTTTTTCCACTTCCGCGTGTCCCTGTTTGTCTGTGTGTATGTGTGCGCCCAATCCACCCCTACCGTTTTATATTTTGTTTTCTTTTTTCCTCTCTTCTTACATTTCTTGTGCCAGCACTGCCAGCAAGCTAGTGTGCCGTTGTTGTCGTCGGTGAAGTGCTTAGCAAAGAAAGAGAAAAAGATATATATATATATATATACATATATACAAATTATATATATATATATATATATATTATGTATACGTATATATATATAAAATAGATATATATATATATATACATATACGTATATACGTATATCTAATACGTGCTGTATTATTATTATATTTCGGTGAGACAGGCGTGCGTGGCCTCGAGCCTCGTCGTGTGTTAGTGGAAGAAGAGGAAGACGACGAAAGAGAAGGAGGGGGAGGAGGAAAGAGGAGAGGAAAGAACGAAGGAGAACTGGCGGAGGTGGTGGTGGTGGTGGAGGAGGTGGAGAAAGTGGAGGTGGAGGAGGAGGAGGAGAAGAAGAAGAAGAAAAAAAAGAAGCAAGGTGCTGGTGGACGACGCCTCTCGAGTCTTCTTCTTCGAGCACCACCGAGGTATCTTCCTTTCTTCTTCTTCTTCTTCTTCTCTTTTCCTTTTTCCCTCTTTCCCTCTTTCCTATCTTTTTCTCTCTCTCTTTATCTCTCTTTCTTTCTCGCTTCCTACTTCCTGCATATACACGCAGGCACGAAGCATTCGTAGCTCGTATCGTATTCGTATTCGTATTCGTATTCGAAGTTGAAGTGAAGTTGAAGTCGAAGTCGAAGTCGAAGTCGACCGCGTGTTCTCTGTACGGTGTAATATATACGTAAAGAAAGGAACGCGCGCGCTCTCGTGCGGCACTAGCCGTTGCCGTTGCCGTCGTGTCGTCGTGTCGTCTCCGTCGCCGTAGCCGTAGCCGTAGCCGTCGTCGAGTTGAGGTTAGGTCTACCAACGGACGAATCGCTATCGTGCTGCGTATTTCGAGACGTACGTATCGAAGTGGACGATCGAACGAAGAGCGGAGAAGCGCGTGCGACTCCGCTCCTATGCGCGATCCTTTACTACGGTAAACTTCCGTTTGTTCGTTCAATCTCTCTCTCTCTTTCTTTCTTTCTTTCTTTCTTTTTCTCTCCATTCCTCTTTCTCTTTCTCTCTCTCTCTCTCTATCTATCTATCTCGCGCGTGTTTAACGTTTTCTACGTCTTTCTCTGTTTCCCCGACAAAGTGCAAAGTTTTGTCTTACTCTCTCTCTCTCTCTCTCTCTTTCGTATCTTCCTTTTACTTCGATTCAAAGGGCTCTACAAAGTGTCGTGTCGTGTCGTATCGTATCATGTCGTGTCATAGCACACACACACCGCATGAAATCTCGAACGGCACGTTCGCGAGTTTTGGGTGAAAGTTCGATAGTGTGCGCCGTTATCGTCGCTGCTGCTGCTGTGTCTGCTATTACTGCTGCTTTGCTGTGCTGCTGCTACCTTCAGAGGTTAAGTCACTGTCCGCTAGAACTTAACCTCAAAAATTATCGATGGGACGTCGGTCGTACCTTAGTATTTTACGCGTCGTCGTCGTTGCCGTCGTGTCGACGTTGTTCTTCTTGTCATTATTGTGCGATATGCATTTATAATATCTCTTCCTTCCTTTTTTTTATATACATATATATGTACTTTTATTTTTTTATTTTATAGCTTAACAAGGAACATCATAAAAATTTTCTCTTGTGATTTTACGCTCTTTCGTATTGTCGCGCAATCTTAGGCGCGCGCGCGCGCGCGCTCTCGTGCTCTCTCTCTCTCTCTTTCTCTCTCACACGATAAATTTGCACGTAGTAAGTAAGTATGTACATATATGTATACACACGTATAACGCATCGAAGCTTCCTGTCTCCATTGATAGATTTCTCCTTATCGATGCATTACGCGTCTCGATCTAAACGAATAACTCGATCTTTCTTGCTTTTTATTTCCCCCCCCCTTTCTCTCTTTCTTTCTTTTTTTGTTTGTTTCTTTTTTTCGCAGCAACTTTTCCTTGTCATCCATCGTTAGGTCGTTCATTCATTATTTCGTTTATATCGTTCGTAGAGTATTCATATCGAACTTTATTATTCGTTCATCGATCTCTCCATAGCAATAATTTTCGTCGTAACGATAATGAGAATATTCCCCGACGTGGATGAGTCATGCACGTGGCGCCATTAGAGAAAAGAAAAATGGAGTACGACGTGTATACCGCGTGTTACGACGTTGCGATGAAGAGGATTAACTCGTTAATGCGTTTTACGAAAAACGTACTTTCGAAATTTCCTTCTAATCGATTCTCGAAAATATCGGAAATATGTAGGATGAGTCAGCGAACATTGTCATCTTTGATGACATTGTATTTATCGATATCAGGAAATAATGTTTCGTATAATGTAAAAGGAGGAGAAGTAGCCAACAAGTGAATGCATATATGTATAACTGCAACTTCACGTTCATTCTAAAGTCCACAAATTAAAAATGATATTTCGTTCTTGATAATGATAATAATAATAATAATAATAATAATAATAATAATAATAATAATAATAATCATGATTAGATTGACTCATTCTCTGTATTTCTTTGATTTACTCTCCTTCTCTATTTTTTTTCTTAACGCAGCAACTAAAAAGAAAAAAAAATGAAACGAATTTGAATTCATCGAAACAAAGAATGTATTCGAGTTCGTGCAATGCTTAATGCGCGAATTCCTTTCTTGGTTATTCGACACCTCAATGCAAGGTAAAGAAGCCGCTTTCCTAAGCGGCCAGGCTGCTTTCGTAAGCGAGAATGGCTGGAACGTAATCGGATTAACTTCACTTCTTACTTTGAATTTACCGCCTATCGCGAGTAGCGGTCACGTGATCGGGGATCGCGCGAACTTTCAAATGATCCCAATCCGAGGAATACATTTCTCACGTATTATCATAGAATAAGTCAATCAAAACTTTGATTTACGTTATCCTGTGGATTGCCTCGATTTAAAATTAAACTCCTTAACAAGTTTAAATGTGAGAATAATAGAAAAAAAGTGATTAATAGTTGAATCATTATTCGTAAGTTGCGAATTTTTTCTCATTCGTTTAACAAAGATGAATCAATTTTATTATTGTATCGATTCTTCTTAAAATGAATCATATTCTAACGCAATATCCTGAAGCATATTAAAAGAAACCTCGTACATCGGCATTTCTCGTAATTTCGGCTTGCATTTGACCCGCAAAGCGTGCCGAGGTGGATCGATTAAGAGAGAACGACGATAGGTCAGTTACGTACGAGATTTACATGCCCCAGCTTCCGCGTGATCCATCCGTCGTCCTCCCTGTCTCCCTCTTTCCCCTTTTACCTCTTCCCTTCCCCTCTACCCTTCTCTCACTCTCTTTCTCTCTCCTTTCCCTTCCGTTTTCCCTCTGTGCTTTATCGGAGAGATTCGACCGCGAACTGCGCGCCTTTTTTTCTTTTTTCTTTTTTTTTTCAACGAACAATGTTCAAGGTCACGATTAAATATAGAACCCAAGCTCTCCTCTCTCTCTCTCTCTCTCTCTCTTTCTTCTATCGTCGTTCCAAGTAATAAAAAAGAAAATAAGAAAAATTCATTTACGCAAACACCAACGTAAGCTCGTTCTTATCTATGTTTCTTTCCCACGTGCATATATACATATACATATGTATATTAGTTAATGAGCGATAGCAAGTCTGTGAACATCTTTGGAGGGTTCGTTTTACTTTTTGCTTGTACTTACTTACATTATCGACAGGAGGAATGTAGCCGTACGCGGAAACACGGCGCTTCTAATAATAGACAACACGTTCCACGACGTCACTTATTGGTCGGCTTTACTTAGTAGGCTCTCTGGAAGGAGGGAGAGAGAGAAAGAGAAAAACCGAGAGAGAGAGAGGGAGACAGACAGAAAGAAAGATAGAGACACGCGTCGCGTCTACGTTTAACGTGCAAACGGTCAGGCCACTTATTGCAAAGTCGTGTTTCATTTTAAAAGTAGAGAAAAAACTTTGACTTATATATTATTTTTATAATATTTTTCATCAAAGATTAGATGGTGGGAAAGAGATAAAAAGAGAGAAAGAAGGAGAGAGAGAGAGAACGAGCGAGCGAGAGAGCGAGAAAGGATGAATACAAAATTTATGCACTTTTTTTTTCTTTCTTCCGTTTTTTTAAGCTTTTTCCTAACTCGAGTTTTTCCAGTCACGTGGTATTGTTTACCAACGTCGATCAATCGTACTGAAACCACCACACTGTCGCCACTATCTCTCTCCCTCTCTTTCTTTCTTTTTTCCTTCTCTCTCTCTCTCTCTCTCTAGATTAATCCTCAAACGAAGAGGAATTGCAATTTGTCTGTAATTTATTTTGATTCTTTACCGATCGCGTAAAGTTAATCGTCCTGACGCTTTCGAACGAACGAACGAACGAACGATGAGAAGTAATGTAAACGTATAATTAACGTTATACGAAAGCGTATACGGGCGGTGGTGGTGGTGGGGGGGTAGGTGACAAGACTCTTTGTCTTTCTCATTCTCGTTGTTTAATCCTATTGTTAAGAAAAGTCACGAGGCGGTGCGCCAGACTGAAGCCAATAATCATTAGTCAATGTTTTCAATATCGTTGCCTTTCGTGTTGCGTGTCTTTCGAAAGTGATCTGCCGAGAAATTGAAAAGGAGAAACAGATATAAATTAAAAAAGAAAAAAAAAAGGAAAAGAAAAAATAGCGCAGATAGATAAATAGATAAATAAATGAATAAATAGATAAAAACAAAGAGAATTCGATCGAGATCATCGTAAATAGTAGCAATGACACCAATGCCAACAGATTATTACGATAGGCGGGAAGGGAGACTCATAGAAAAAAACGCGGTTCAACTAGAAAAAGAGTTGGTAAGAGATAACAAAAAAAAAGTTTACGTGCATACGACGCAGATGCGGGGAATGGGGGGGGGGGTATCATCATCATCCTTTGTCGGGAAAAACGCCGCCGCGAAAACAAAGCGGAAACGGCACGCGTATCGCACGAACTGCGTGTGCTGTCTATATCGTTTTATTAAAAGAGAGAAAGAGAGAGAGAGAGAGAGAACCCGTAGATTTAATCTCACGGATTTCATCCCATTACTCGACCCTTTATTTCTACCATTAACATCGTTATCACATGTGACGATCAAAAGGTATCCCTTTTCTATATTTCACTTTCTCTCTCTCTCTCTCTCTTTCTCTTTTTGTTTTCTTTTACATTGATAATTTCTTCCTATCTCATCCTTCTTATTCGCGATAAAGTGAAAGTATGAATGTAGAAATAAAAATAAATTTAAAAGGATTGGAAAAAAAGAGAGGACAAACACAGCGTGAATCGTGTCATCTCATTCTGTTTCGTCTCTTTAAATTTTAAAACTACGGGTAACAAAAGAAAATAAAAGAAGAAGAAGAAGAAACAAGTCATGTTGTTGTTTTTATTATCTCAACATATGTGCTTCTTTTATTAGAGAACAAACGAATCTCCAAAATGCGAGATCTTTACCTACTTACTATACGTTTGTTATGTTTCCTCCTGGTATGCTGGGATCTTTTCTTTTCTAACGTCAATGAAGAAAAGAACCGAAGGCCATCTGTTTAGAACGTGTCAATCCCTTGTTTTCTCTTAATCCTAATCCTCCTTTCATATAACACGAGAAGAAATCCTTTTCATTCGTTAAAACTCGAAACTTGCCTGCCGAACTAACTTATACTTTTTCTTAATTTTTTATTTTTTTTTTTAAATTCCCTTCCCTTATGCTTTTATTTTGTATTGTCTCCCCCCCTTATATACGCGTTCTTTCTCCTCCTCCTCCTTCTCCTCCACGTGCGTATATTTTCTCACCTCGTTTTTCAACGGTCAAAAATTTTCTCTTATCGAGGAGATCAAATATTTCATAAAAAGCACTCGGAATCATCCAACGCGGAAAAGTCAAAATCTAACTGAAGGATCTTTCCCTTTACCGATATTATAAAAGCCCTCCTCCTCCTCCTCCTCCTCCTCCTTTTACTCCCTACTCCCTTTCTCCAATCCTTGTCGTGCTTTTGCCCAAACGATAACTCTCTAGCATTTTTTTTTGTTTTCTATTTTGTTTTCTTTTATTTTTACGCGACAAAGGACTACCTTTATTCGTGCAAATTTTTTGGACACCTTTTAATGATTTACCCTTTAATGTTTTGTTTAGAGCCACGGAAATTCATGTAGAGTGTGTGTGTGAGAGAGAGAGAGAGAGAGAGAGAGAGAATAATTATAATAGAAAACAATACTAATCGATGAAATTAACGTCTATCAACGGTGTAACGCGTTGCGTATAAGTTTAATCACTTTTTGGAACGCAACGTGTTTACATGAATACCATTAATAAAAAAAAAAACAACAAACAAAATTATATACATATATAAGAGAAAGATAAAAGAAAAGAATATAACGTTTCAATAATATCGCAATATGAACCATGTAATTTGTATTTTAAAAACGAATTCATTATTTTTCTTCTCTCCAAAAGAATATTATTATTATTATTATTATTATTATTATTATTATTATTATTATTAGTTGTTAATAAAAATATGGGAGTAATATTTTGGCCATGTTACATGGTTCAGCTTGATCGAATAAAAAAAATAAACGTTGAATAAATGAATGAAAAGTGCGTAAAAGAGTATGTACTGTGAACGCTCATACGACGAGATAATAGGCGCCTTGCTGAGATCGACCTTTTTCAATCGATATAGAACTTTTGCTCGCCATTTCTGGTTCATATATGTTAAATATAGATCGAAGTTCGCGAGCAAGGAAAGAGAAAGAAGATGGAGGTCTTAGAACGAAAGGTTCGCTTGTTAATACCCCCCCCCTACTCCCCCTCCTTCTCCTCATCTCACCCTTTTTATCTCTCTTTTTAACTCTTTCTTTCTTTTTTCTTCTTTCTCCTTTGGAATTGGTATTAAAGATGTGGAAGAGTAACAACAACGGCACACATGTTTAGAAAGTATAACAGATTTGTTATTTAAAGATACGTACATTGAGAGTATCTTTTAAAATAGTACAGTAATTACGCTTAATAGATTTTTTCCACCTTTTATATGTATATATTCTATTATTTATATTTTGAATATTATTATGTGCGTTATAATACATAAATATGTATATCTAAACTTCGAAAAGTAATATAAACAATAATCGATAGATGAATTTTAACTGACTTTCATAGGGGACAACGAAACATTCTAACGGAGGATTTCGTAGAGGACGGTTCGTCGAGCTTATATTACGTGTTTTTAGATTAGAATATATATTTCTTTCTATTAATTAACAATAAATTAAGGTAAATCGAACACAGTATTGTATTATATTAATATATTATATCGTTTAAATTCAAATACATTTGTTTTAAAGTTCTTAGCCAATGATTACTGTCAATTGTAAAATTTCATCCAATAAAATGTCAGATCTAAATATTGTTTATACGAAATTTATATATATATGTAAATTTTAAACAAACGTATTTTGTATTATTTTTACTTTAATGGGTATTAAATTGATTCTAATACTAAAAAAAGAAAACATTTAAATAACAGTAACAAACAATGGATAACCGATTGTTTGAGATGAAAAAGAAAATCTGTTATGGCACGATTCAAAGGATACACACATTATTTTTGCATTAGTTTAATTCACTTGTTATAAATAAAACACTTTCACGTTAAACTCATGAAATATCTAATTAAAACATATTCATGTATTTATTTCTAAATTTTGTTTAATCTTAAAGATATTATATCGATAATTTTTCTTCAATGAAAACCATTAGTATGCGTAAAGGTGTAAACGATTTTAAAAGACACTCTCATTCGTACATACATTATTTCAGATTTGATTACAGAATTTTTATTTTATTCTCGTATATCCATTAATCAACGTAAACGATATAAATCCTCGCGTACGTAAGATACATGATAGTATTCTCGCAATCGTTTAACACAATCGACAAGTAAATAACTAAATGATTATTAATCTTCTACTATATTTCTTTTACTTCTTCTTCATTTTCTTCTTCTTCTTCTTGTTCTTCTTCTTCTCAGGGAAGAAACCTTCTTACGTTTCCGCACGAGTTTTCCTATTGCGACTCAACTTGAAGCTCGTAGAGCGTTTCTTTTCAGAGTGGAACGAACTTTCGCTTAATATGGATAATGCTTCTTGAAAGAGCGCTTTTCAAAACCTCTATTCAAATCTCTCTCTTCTTTCCCTTATCTCTCTCTCTCTCTCTCTCTTACACACTCACACGCATACATACACATATACTCATTCTCTCTCTCTCTCTCTCTCTCTTTCTCTCTTTCTCACACTGTCTCTAAATGCAGCATGGTTTTGACCATTCACGAATTCTCTACGTCCATTATAATTACCGAATATAAAAAATAACGATTCACGTGGTATTCATTGGTAAAGTTCGAATCAATCGGCGTTGACTTTCAATCTGGCGAATATCAAAGCGCCATCGGCGTACTAGGAGGTGGTGGTACCCCAAGGGTGGTTAGTGTACTACCTCTACTACCATTTCCCGATAACTACGATTACCGCTACCACGAGTAACTATTTCATTCGGATCGTCCTTGCCCGTTTACACGAGGATCGAAAAAAGAAGAAAACAAAGAAAGAAATTCGAAAAAATCCCCCGACCAGGGGGCTTATTTTAATTTTTACGAGAGAGAGGCGCAATTGTGTATATTATTTTAAATAAATTATATGTGTATTGTGTGTATTTATTATTATTATTATTATTATTTCATTTGCATTGTAAGGAAAGAATTAAAATGATTACTTTAATCACACATCAAATTGTTTTTTATTATTATATTTAAATAGACAAAATATTTTTACGAGTCGATAAAATTATAATATGTTTATGTATTTTGTATATATTTCAGTAGTTTTTTAATATATAAATGGTTAATATTCTGTAATGTAAAATGGAAACAAAGATGTATTAATTATTATGTAAGATTTTCTTGTGATAAGGATCAAGAAAATGGAACGTATTTATATGCTAATGATGCAAATGGTTTAATAAGTGACTTATCAAAGTTTCAAACTGCTTAAAAATGATAATATGAAATATATAAATTAATTATACTGTAAACTTTTAATATTTTTGAGTATATATTAATCGTTCATAGGCTTAGATCGATTAATTCCACTTTTTGATTTATTTCAAATTTTATTATTAATTCATCTCATTAATACTTAACTTTTTATATTTAAAATTAATTTCATTAATAATTAAACTTAACACTGTTAAAATGAAAACAATTTATATGATCGTTCAATAATAAATGATACGACAATACGTATCACTTTATCAATTTTCTTTATGTTTTTAATATCGTGGAATTAAATCGATTTGGCAAATTGGTTGCTCGTATACACTTCCTGCCAAAAGATTGGAATTATTTTATATATTCCCCGAAAGAAAGGATATATTAATATAAGAAAAAAAATGAACGCGCGGCCTTGAGTAACCGAGATAAATTTTGGTCTCAACAAATCTCTCTTACTAGTAATATATTTTACATTTTACTTATAATATTATTTCAATCAAAAAATGAATATTTCTCTTCTCAAATTATCATTTCATCGAGAACAACAAAACTGCCTTTATTTTTAATGACACCCTGACATATTCCTGACATGCTGGAAATTATATTTTTATTTTTTTATTTTTAGAGTACTTTTAATTGAATATTTTTCCACGTTTTTTCTTGAAGTTGCTATGAAGATGCAATAATAAAATTAATTGTAATTAATTAATTGTATTAAAAATTTGGTTGACATAAGAAGCATGAAATCTCTTAAAACATAATTGAACTTGTTAATGGTCTATGTAATAACAATAAATTAATTAAAAATTGATCGGTATATTAGATTTGGTATACTGCATCGGTAAAAGATTCTAAACTTTTGGCTGGTAAGGATGGATGAACAAAATCTATATTTTTTTTTTTTATTTCTATATGTATCTCATGCATTTCTATGATGTAACTAACATTATTTTCTTCTGATTACAGATATCAACTTTGTCGTCGGTACAGCATGAAGGCAGATAGTGACGTCAAGTGAAGGAAAGAGGGGCAAGAAGAAGAAATAAGAGTAATTAATACTACAAAACAGCGCTTCGTGAAAATAACGCATGCACCGGCGAATGAAAACTGGGATAAAAGGCTGAACCTCTGGGGTGTAAATCAGAGAAGTAATAATAATAATTAAAAAAAAACAAAAACAAACAAATAAAGAAGAAGTATAAAAGACGTAAAGAAGTAAAAACGCAACGGATTACCCTAAAAAAAAAAAAAGTTAGTAGAATTAGTCGAAGAATTATAAAACGAAAGCGAAAGCAAGAAAGAAAGAGAGACACGAGATACATACTAACAAGCAAGCAAGCAAGCACGCATAACACAACCAACACACATCTCTACACGTATACAAGGAATAAAAAAAATAAATAAATAAATAAATAACAAATATTAACACAATTTTCGTGATAACGCGTGAAAAAGTGAGAATGAGAAGAGCGTGAACGAGAGAAGAAGAAGAGAAAGAAAAAGAAAGAGAGAGAAGGATAGATAGATATTGTGTATTTGTGTGGTACAAAAGAATAAGAGAGAAAGAGAGATAGAGATAGTAGGTAGCGTGTGAGAGTAAAAAGAAAAAAAAAACAACCAACCAACCAACAACAAAACAAAAACAAAAACTAGTACGTGAAAGAAGGGTAGAAAGGGTTAAACAAGCGGAAGAGTTAAACAGACGAATACATTAAAATACAGAAAACAAGTGAAGAATCAGAAGAAGAAGAAGAAGAAGAAGAAGAAGCCGAAAAAAAGTCGTGGGCGTGCGAGAGCGTGTAAATAAGAGCTATTTTTTCGTATGATAAAGAAAGAGGAGGAGAGGGTGGTGGTGATAGGGTTAGCAGTAATAATAAACACGTGGAAAGAAAGGAGAAGAAGAAGAAGAAGCCAAAGAGGAATAGAATACGTTCGATGATCCTTCAACGAATTATCTGAGGAAGAGGAAGAGGAAGAGGAGGTGGAGGAACAAAAAGAAAAAGGAGAAAGAAGAAGAAGAGGAGGAGGAGGAGGAGGGGGAGGAGGAAGAGGAAAGAAGAAGAAGAAGAAGAAAAAGAAGTAAATAAGACGGAAAGGGACAAATACGACGAGTCTTTCTCGATATAATACAAATATCCTTTTCCTTTAGATGCACTTCTATTATTCGTGTTTCTTTCTCTTAGCGAGGATTCATTTTTTCTCATAGAGAGAAAAGGAAGGAAAAAATAAGATAGAAACGGATAAGGAAATATCAGAGGTGCTGCTGGTGGTAGGAAGAATTTACCTTGACGAATTTTTTCTTTTCACTGATACCATAGAAGAGAAAAGAAAAAAAAGAAAAAGAAGAAGAGGAGGAGGAGGAGGAGGAATAGTAGTAGTTGTAGTAGTAGTACTAGTACTAGTAATAATAATAAGTTGACGTACGTACACGGTGGTGGGTAACAGTGCTCTGGTGGTGACTGTTGTGGTGATTGTGTCTGGTGAGATAAAGATAGAGTAAAGGGGGAAAAAAGAAGGAGGAAGAGGAGGAGGAGGAGGAGGAGGTGGTGGGCGGGGGAGGAGGGGGAAGGAGGACAGTCGAGCGGTATCGAGAGGGCAGCCGTGCCCCATGTTGTGAGCGTTTGAGGACTGCCGGGGGCAGAAGTGAAAGGGTGGGAAGGGTGGTGCCGCGGGCATGGAGTATGGAGGCGGTGGCGGGGGCGGTGTGGGACGTGGGGGTGTCCAACCACCCTCCGCAGGTGCGAGGAGCATCGCAGGCACCGACACTATCGACGCTCTCGACGCGTGGCACAAAAACGAACAAAGGATCCTCATGGAGTCCAGGCACAAGCAACAATGTGAGTAAATCTATTGTGCATATATATATTTATATATAATATATGTCTAACCATCTACTTATTTAGATACAACGTCGATCATTATCTTATTTCTTATCTATATCCGTAGATCTATATGGGATTCGGTTAATAGCTAGTTTCTTCTTTCATAAATTATACCCAAACTCATAATTATACTTAAGGTGTACAAATTTAGTAACCATTATCAACTAATTGCTCGACTCATCTTGTTATATTATCGTGTAGTTTTCATTTTTTTTTGTATTTTTTCTTATTACTCGTAAAAGGGGACTGCCCAAAGACCCAATCGAAAGTTCAGAGAGAAAGATAATATATAATATACTATATATATATATATGTGTGTGTATATAAAACTATGCAGTTGCATCTGCGGTATTGCAGGTGCATCGTTTCGCGGTTGTTTCTCTCTATCTTTTCTTTTACTCATTCTCTTTCTCTCTCGTTTTCTCTGTTCCACGCGAACGTAGGAGTCCACTTATTAGCAGGTGTATGATATTGGATCGGACTAGAATCGTTTCTCGGTATCAAGCGAAAAGGATCGACGATCTACATTCTGTATCTTTCCTCTCTCTCTCTCTCTCTATTTTGTATCAACTTTTCCTTTTTTTCTTTTTTCTAAAGTTTGAAAATAACCGAGCAATATTTGTGTATTATTATTCTGTCTCGAGTCAGCCAAATAAATTGGCAACGTTAAAAACACGTTTTGAAAGACAAAAGATCGGCGAAAATTCGTATCTGTTATTTTGTAATTCAACAAAAAAAAAATCTTATTTCAAATTCGTAATCAGCAATCTCAGAAACTTTCAAATACTAATTTACAAAAAAAAAAAAAAACAAAATTAAATTATCTTCAAATTTTGGCAACGCTTTCGAGATTTGGGACCACTGTGCATTGCCGAAGGGTTCGATACGCTACCGCGTACCTTTAATCCGAAGAGAAAAAGCAACTGCTGCATTTGCGGTCCAATGACTCGGGAAATTGTTAATTATCGCGATAGTAAGGAAAGAGAGAGAGAGAGAGAGTGAGTGACGGGGGTTGGGAGGGGTGGACACTTCCCTCTTTTACACTCCAACTCTCGGAGTTCACGAAAGTTAAAAGGGGTGTAATATTTAAATCCGTTCGTTGTTAGCAGCAAAGTTGTTGTTGTTTCGGTTTGTTAAGTGATTTCAATCTGTATTCTGATAGGTTGATTAAAATTGGACACAGTGTATGTAACCGTTAAGCACCGTAATAGGGGAAAAGAAAAAAGAAAAAAGAAAAATAAAAAAACAAAACCAGTGAAGAGGGTTAACCAAAGGGGTGTTGCTGTCTTTCTGTTTCTCGCGGTTAGAGCAGAGAATCTTTCGATGATCAGAGGTCGAATTGGTGTTTCGTACATGTTAAGGATGCATGGTTGAAAATAATGGTTTGGAACGATCGTAAGGCGGACACACTCTGTGGTGTCGAGAATTAGTTTGTTTATTTTTTAGTAGATTACTCTAGGGGTCAAAGTGTCGATGCGGTGACGAATGAAAAAAAAAAAAGAAGAAAGATCGAAAGTATATTTTGGACGAGGGACTTTGATTTATTTTTGTTCTTTTTCTATGATTATTCATACGTATTCTTTTCGATTGTATTTTACTTCGAATGTCCTATTATTCGTCAAAATTTAGGAAAGATTATAATATAACGTAAAAAGACATTTAACACCCCAAAGCTGTCGACACTTCGTGACACTTATTCCTAATGTGAGGGATCGATGAAACGATCGTTTTAAAAGAAAGAAAAAAACAAACAAACAAACAAATATATTTTAATACATCGAATGAGATGTTTATCGATTGGGTAACAAACGATATATTATTTATCTTTTGTTTTATTTCAAAACGAATACAACCTACTACACTTTATAAGTTTTTATAAAACATTTGGAAGATAGTAGAAGAAGAAGAGTTGGTCGACCTTTTCTTATATTTATTGTTAGGCTTGAGTTGTCTTTTTGTAACGATCGACGAGAATAGCATGGTCACGTTCTGTTACTCTCTTCGTATTTCTCTTTCTCTTGGTGAAAGAAAATCGACAAGTCGTGTTCGACATCAAGCAGCAGCAGCAGTAGAAATCTGTTCCCTTGTCTTCTTCTTCTTCTTTCTCCCTTTCTTTCAACTCTTTCTTTCTATTTTTTGTTTGTTTGTTTGTTAGCCGAAAAAAGAACTCGAAGCGTCACTGACCTTCCTAAAGATCAAACGCATTAGAAAGCTTTCCCTTGTGTATTTGATCTCTTTCTCTCTTTTGGCTTGTTCATTTCAATAATAGAAATCGTCGTCGTAAGGATAAAATAGAAAAACGAAAAAAAGGGACGGAAAGAAGAATAAGAAGAAGAAGAAGAAAAAAAAAAAGTAAAAAGGGAAATACAAAGTGGGCAGCGGTAGGAGGGGGGGCTGAAAGGGTGGGAAGGGGGAGGGGATGTTGGTTAGATGTCGATCGTTGTTATCGCAGCAGGGTTCGATAAAAAAGCAAGCATCTCATCGAGTATAGAATACTTAACTTATTTACTTGCATATGTTGTGGTGGTGATGCTGTGGTGTGGTGTGGTGTGGTGTGGTGTGTCTTGTATATATAGTAGTCAGCTTGTATATATAGTCAGAGTTAGGAATTAATCGTGCGGAATTCACAGGGCGAATTTCTCTTAGGCGCTTGGATCGAGCGATCTAAAAATACTCGATAATTGGACGATCGTCGTAAAGACGAGAGAAGATCGAAGATGGCGTCTGGTGCAATCGGTAGAGAGAAAGAAATAGACAGAGAAAGAGAACGAGAGAGAGAGAAGGAAGGAAGAAAGAAGGAAGATTCTCCTCATCGAGTGAACGCATTCGACACGCGGCGGGTGCACGTTCGTCGTTTCACCCTCTCACTCTGTTCCTCACTTTTCCACCCTTCCCACCCCGTTTGCCCGCGTCCTCGGATGCCGGCGTCGGCGTCGGCGTCGGCGTCTGCGTTGGCGTTGGCGTTGGCGTTGGCGTTGGCGTTTGCGTTGGCGTCGGCGTCGGTGTTGGCGTCGGCGTCGGCGTCGGCGTCGACGACGTCGTCGTCGTCATCATCGTATCTTCGTCGGACTCGACGAAGAACGGGGCCGGTTTTGGACCGATGCCTGATCGGCGACTCTCGGACAATTCGAAGATTCTGCTCGACCGTTCACCCGACTGACGTGTATTTTCGACCTGGCACCTTCTTTCTGTTATCTTTCTCTTTCTATCTTTCTTTCTTTCTTTCTTTCTCTTGTCCTTTCAGTTCCTTCCTCGATTCCATAGAACCAATATCGACAGACGTTGACCTCGCGACGAGTTTCTAAGAGAGAGAGAGAGAGAGAAAGACAAAAAAATGATTGACTTTCCTTTTGACTAGAAGAGGGAACTCTTGAAATCCTCTTGGATGGAGTTGAGCGTACAGTTTGTAGTAGGGCTCTCGTCGCTTTGAGGGGATTATTAAACGAATGATTTTAAGAGTCAACTCAGAATTCGATTCACCTTCTAACGGGACGCTTTTGGCCCTTTTCGATTCTTGTCAAACTTTTAGCCGGATAGAGAAGAAGAAGAAGAAGAAGAGGAAGAAGAAGAAGAAGCTCTGGGCGGTAAAAGGGACAAAAAAAAAAGGGAAAAAAAAAGACGGAAGAAACTTTTAGGAGAAATATTAGAAATGATAGGAACATTTTATTTACTTTTTCTTTCTTTTTTTTTTTTTCCAAACGATCGTGTCGTTCCGTTAATTTATGCAACTGTTAAAACGAGTACTGCGATTATCTCTCATTCTCTCTCTCTCTCTTGTGTTATTTTTTCTGTAATTCTTTTTATTTCTTATTAATGATACATGATAATAATAATGATAATGATAATGATAATAATAAAAAATAAGTATATCGCATTTACCGGGTCCGTCCGTCCGTTGTATTTACTTCATCGGCTTTGAAACTTTTCTCTCGCGCAGCCGCCATTTATTGGCCAGCGAAAATACGAACAAAATTGCCGGAGAAACAAGGATAATAATAGGGAATGATTATCGAATAAGCAATAACCGCGGCATAGTTCTTCTTACGAGAAAGAGAAAAACACACATTTTTATCGTAGTTGAATCCTTTTCAACGATAATAAATTGATCATTTTCGTCTCCATCGTCGTCGTCGTCGTTGTCGTTGTCGTTGTCTTTGTCTTTGTTGTTTCTAAAAGAGTCCTCTTCACCGTTAGATATTTCATATTACTATAATATCAATAATATAGTTCCTATCCAAATGAAATAAAATAATATTCGAATATAAATTCGTAAAGATTTTCTTAATCTCGACGAATAAATTCTATATTGTTTCCGAAATGATTAGCAGAAAAAAAGGGTATAAAATAATTATTAATGCGCTAATCGCGCGAAATATGCGTTGGAAGGTGTTTATTGACATGCAAATAGGGCACGATGCATCTCCCACGTGGTGGAAGTCGGTACTCTCTCTCTTCTCTCTCTCTCTATAGTATTTGTGTATGTGTATGTATATGTGTGTCGTTTCTCTCTTGGACGAAGCACGCGTCGAAACTCTCCTCTCCTCTCTCTCCTCTCCTCTCTCTTGTTCTCCTATCTCTTTATCCGTCTTCTTCGCTATCCACGAGCCCTCTCCGATTTCCGACACTGACCTCTCCAATTTTCAAATTACGTCGCTCCCGTTGCAAGCTCACTGACACGACGAGGGATCCACACACTCTCTCTCTCTCTCTGTTTCTCTTGGTTTCTCTCTTTATCATCATCTCTATCGTTCTTTCGTACCTCTCGTCGGCTAGCTCGTGTCGCCTGTCTGCTCGACTCCGATGCAGGATTCGTACTTGGGATCGGCTAAATTATTCAAGATTTGACGTACCCGTTTAATCGGATAGCAGAATGTTTTGGTGGGGGTGGGGGTGGGGTTGGGGAGAAGAGGGCGTGAGAGAAAGATGGGAGAGAAGCACCCGAAATACAATGGGACCTCGATTATCTCAACTAATTGGGAGACGTTGCCCGGCTCTGCTGTGTGTTGCAACGAACGTTCCGGATGACGGAAGTCTCCCCCCCCGCATCACTCTTTCTCTATTTTTTTCTTTCCCAACATTTATCTATCTTTCTTTTTTTTTTTTCTTTAACCCTTTCTCTTGGAAATAACACGTATAAGTATTTATTACCGTATATATATATATTTGTATGTTTATAATGTTCAAATAAAAAATACGAGATCAAATTTCGATTTCGATACAGATCAGAAATCGGTAAAAATTC